>NW_020439011.1:319371-345640 GCF_000699045.2 Agrilus planipennis | reverse complement strand
ACACCTTCTCCATACACATCAGTCAATTTCTTTCTGGCTTGAACAGCATTTTTACCCTTTCTGTAGTAAAACAGTAAGATATGTCGAAAATGCTGCTTATCGCTCTCCATATTTAAAAGGGCACCAACCAAAAACTACTGCGTAGAATTAATTGGAATTGAAAAAGAATACAATTAAATCCTCTGTCGGGAAAAAACGAAATGACTTTCCGAACAACCCTATATATATTAGTAGAAGAACTGATACTGTCATTTTGTAGATTATTTAAGTTAAGTTAAATTTAATGGAGTAGTTCTGCTACGAAGAATAGCACTTTGGAAAATTTAAAAAAAAAGTGCGAAATTGGACAACGCTTTATAGAAACACCAGCACCGTTACACAAAAACTGTATTATTAAAAGCTCTATTTATTAGATACATTTACGTATTTTTCCCGTTAAAGTGAAGGGAAGACCAATAAAAGTGGATACCTTCTGTGATAAGAATTTTATTAGCTCGTTGCTCACATTCTCAGAAAATGATACACGACTTGAGCTTGTTTGTTTACATAAGAAGCAGTAAATAAGCAAACAATGTAGGTACGTACTGAAAAGAGAACCCCTTTTAGTTAGAAAATTATTAGCAACTTAAAAAACACGGCGCAAAGGCTTCTGAAGTGTTTTATCCTCTTTCTTTATTTCGCCGTCGATGTAAAATGGAATGAAACTACGGTAAAAGTTCGTAAAGGGCTGACAATATCGATTCTATTTACGCGACACGTTTAAATAAGATGTTTAAATGTCTTCCACATTTTAGATTCTATTTACATTAGGTATCCAAGCAGCAAAAAATTTGTTACACAACGGATAAACTTGCAAATACCTAACCAAATCCTTTTTAATGCAGCTCGCTATACAGACAGGATTTTTAGGGTTTTCACTAAACGGTAAAAAACAGAACCTCATTATACTGCGATGTCAGGGTCGGATTTAGATTTCGTTAAATCAATTCCCTTCGATTTAGGATAGGAAATCTAGTTATCAAAGAACTACTGATAATATTTATATTCACATCAACAACGTCTTGAGTCTCCTTTTCATGAATCATTCGTTTTGATAGGTCGAAAGCATTCTTGACACTGTAAGCTGTTCGAGCGAGGTCTCACACTTGAATACATCATTCTGAATACCTAACAAATATTGAATCGCATTCAACCCTGCCATTTCGATTGATCTCCACGATTTGTGCCACTTATTCCCATTGCTTATGTGCCACCTACTATTAAAAACATGCTACAGAAAAAGACGCTAACCGTTTTGGTCCCCGTATCCATTGACAATTTTCTTGCCTACATCTACCCTTACAAAAACATTTTATCACTTTCGTATTTGTCACTAGGTGCAATGTCTTTTGATTGTGATTTATTTGAAATACTTGTATGCAAATAACAAAGCATTTTGTATTTCATTTGAAATACTTTTCCAAGTGTATTTTCTATTTGTAAAATGCAAAATACATTTTTGCCGTTAAAAATTGCCCACATTAGCCCTTGAAGGTATTAGAAGCTGAAAAAGCGGACAAAGAGACATTCCATGAATGCCTTCTATAGGGTTGTTCGGAAAGTCATTTCGTTTTTTTTTGTGGAAATGAAAGACAGTTTTCGTATAATAAACAAATACTTTATTAAATTATATATTGACCGTTCTGGTCCAACACCATTTGCCATCTTTCTGGTAGTAGCATAATTCCACGCTCATAAAATTTTTGGTGTTTGCTGGCAAAAAACTGATCGAGGAGGTTTTTGACCTCCTCATTTGAGGTGAAGGTTTTACCGTCTAAAAAATTTTGGAGTGACCGGAACAAATAATAATCCGATGGTGCCAGGTCTGGAGAATATGGTGGGTGTAGCATTGTATCCCATTCAAGCTGTAAAAGCTTTTGGCGAGTGACCAAACTTGTGTGAGGTCTCGCGTTGTCTTGGTGAAACACTACACCTTCCCTGTTGATTAGTTCTGACCTTTTCTGTTGAAGTGCATCATTCAGTTTGTCCAGCTGATGACAGTAGACTTCCGAATTAATCGTTGTGTTATCCGGTAAAAGCTCAAAAAAAAACGATTCCTTTAAAATCCCGCCAAACAGACAGCACCACCTTTTTTTGGTGAATATCGGCTTTGGAAATGGTTTGAGACGATACATCTTTTTTGCTCCATGACCTCTTGCGTTTGACGTTGTTGTATACAACCCATTTTTCGTCCCCAGTGATGATGCGCTTTAAAAACGGATCATTTTCGTGACGTTTGAGAAGCGAATCGCAGGCGTCAATGCGGCGACACAGGTTTCTCTCTGTGAGAACATGGGGAACCCATACATCGAGCTTCGAGGATAATCCCAGGCCTTTCAAGTGGTCATAAACTGTTGAATTTGATAAATTTAACCTCAATCCGATCTCACGTGTTGTTATTCGCCGGTTCACATCAACTAATGCCTTTATCGCGTCTTTATCAGCTTCAACCGGCCTTCCGGATCGAAATTTAGCGAACCAGTTCTGGCACTGGCGTACTGTCAACATACCTTCTCCATACACATCAGTCAATTTCTTTCTGGCTTGAACAGCATTTTTACCCTTTCTGTAGTAAAACAGTAAGATATGTCGAAAATGCTGCTTATGCTCTCCATATTTAAAAGGGCACCAACCAAAAACTACTGCGTAGAATTAATTGGAATTTTTCACACACAAGCCTTGCTATATGAGCTCTCAAAGCATATAAAAATTATACGGCTTAAATGTGAAGTTGGGTGCAAAAGAATACAATTAAATCCTCTATCGGGAAAAAACGAAATGACTTTCCGAACAACCCTATAATTCTTTAACTGAAGAAACTCCTTGGAAATTGATAATCTATAATATTGGATCGAAATTGTTTTCCGGATTCAATGTCATGGTCCACGAAATTTTGAAGTTCCAAATGGATATCAGCACCTGCCAAATCACCACTTATTGTACCTTTAGCAAAGAACTACGGAATTCTATAAATTACGACAAAGCAGCCAGCAAAACAATATCGAATTGATATACGTCAACTGAGTAAAACTGAAAACTACAAGATATTGTGGTGTGCTAATAAATGCGTATAATCCAAAATTCATAGGAAACGATTCGAAAAACTTCACGTATTAGATGTTTGTGTGAATTAGCCTTTAAATACACCGCTGATCTAGGCAATTTCAAAAGTGGTTATACCGAAATATCGCTTTAAAAATATAAGAAGAAAAAAAATGTAGTCTTTTTATTTACATTTTATGACCCTAAAAGGCGTACACTGCAAGTAGATAACCTAAAATCTCCGCGCGTACGCTGCAGTAAAATTAACCTGGGGAACATCGTAATATTTTTATAGCTTATATAGTATGGTTAACGCTGCGCTCGCGTCTTGGGACGAAATTCTTTTACAAGCAACTTTCAAAAGCCTTTAGGTATAATCTTCAGATTAGAAGCTACGCTGCGCCTTCCAAATTAATTTAACAACAATTTTCTACTCATTTCATACTAACATCGTTACATCGAGATCCAGGAATGAATTGCAATTCCACCGCTATTTCCACATAATTTGTATACAGGGTGGAAAAATAATATCTAATGAATAATGCTCAGTGTGTTTGTCAATCTTTCGGTAATCCGTGAACAAAACCACTTTTCGGTCAATAATTTAAAAAAAAAATGGAAAAGATATGAACAGGATAGTAGATAGTACCTGCAGGATTCTGGAGCTAACTCACGATTAAATATTAGACCTACATTTTTATCGTGTAATCAAGTGTAAAAAAAAAAAATGGGTGCGTGTACTTATGTACGCGCGTGAGAAGTTATACTTCTTTGGCATCATTAAATAAATATTCAACATTGATAATTTAATAATATTTAGTATTAATTATATTAAATAATGATATTTTAATTTATATCAATAAATAATACATAGGGATAACTAACCTCAATTATATTGGAGCACTTAAAAAAGTATTTTAGCACAATTTTTTCACTAATATTCACAAATAGTAAATAATATTAATCCAAATATTCAATTTAAATCACTACTGAATATATTTTATTGCCACATATATAATTCGCACTTGTATGAAAATAAAACACGTGTTGTGACTGTAAAAACTAAAACCATGTGGATAAATATTATAAATAAATATGAAAACAGTGATCAGAGGCGACAAGCGTACCAACATGCGCGACTAAGAGAGGTTTTATTTCTATTTCGTTGGTAGCTTTTTTCCGAGACTTAATGAATTCGGTTGAGTGGGCAACTTCATCCTGTTAATTTTGTGTTACAGTGATGCGCGCGCATCTTGAAATTTCACTCTCATCAGTTTTTCATAACGCGCCTAAAGAAGTATAACTTCAAAAAACGTGAGTGGGTCTAAATATGGTTTGTGATTGGTTGCATATATAAGTATTTATACGTAGGAACTATTCTGTTTATTAATTACTTTTATAATAATTTTGTAAACTCAAAAAAGGCATAACCGCCACAGTTCCTAAGATCGTAAAGTAGGGTTGGTTGACAACAAAGAAAAATTCATTTATAGAATTAACCCTAGTTGTGGGTACAAGAGCTCCAGGTTAAATAAGCCACTAAATCCTGTTTACTTTCTTGTTGAGGAAAACGCGTAACCATGTAAAGGTTATAAATTTCCGCAATGTTCCACATTCCGGCTTTAGAACGATATATGTACACTAATAAATTAAGTGTGCACGCTTAGATTTTCTTAGCAACATTTGTAAAATAGGTAGAAAGTAGAAATAAGTGATTTATTTGTTGGTGCGTGTTCACGTTTTTATCAACACGCACATATTATAGGGCCTGTAGAACAAAATGAGAAGTAATAAATTAGACGAAACACTTTCTAGACAGCCCCACGTTTTAACCGTTCACTTTGTCTTATTATTAACTTTACACCGTGTACTTCTTTATTGAATAATTAGTACAACAGCCAAGTGCGTAAATGGTTTAGTTCATTTCCTAATAAATGCCTCTGTACGGATCTTTGATTAAGAGCTGTCGGTGTTTTGAGTATTAAAAGTTCCACAAACGTTGCAGTTTGAATCACCACGACTAGAAACAACGAATATAGTCCTGGAATGTTTACAAATCGTCGACTTTATAAAAGGTAACCTTTATTAGAAACTCTGCCGCTCAATAAAACTTTGTAGAAATCAAAGAAAAAGAAAAGAAAACAGTAGTAATGTTTCACAAATATGTTTGTCTTTGTAATCTTATAGAAATTCTGTGAGGCATTACTAATGTTTTCTTTTTTTATTCCTTATAATAATAAGTTTTACAAATGTTGCACCGTCACTGACTTAAACTTTAAGTTATTAATGCATTTTCTGTCTATCAGAATTCTCAATTAGTAAAAGATACACTACTACCTTTATAACAATGGTCTTTGATTCAAAACCATTGCAGTTTTGGGTATTGTTTGATGGCCACCGGATAATTTTTGCGTCTAACGCTAGCGTCTTCAATATCAGGAGTAAAAGCTCCAAGTGACGGTGACGTCATGCGCAGACTTGAACGAATTTTAAACTCTTGCGTATCACATCTTCTTGGGTATTCTTTCCATCATGATTTGATGCGGCAAAGAACCGAAAACTATGAAACCTTAAAATAATGCTGCCGCTCGGAATATTAACTTTTAGAAAAGGTGTATTTGCATTCTTGCAAATAAACTGTGCGCACTCAATTACAAAAGGAGTTTGCCAAACAAATTTGTAGAATAGAGAACAATGAAATTACCATTATAAGGAATTTTGCCACTCCGTAGAACTTTGTTTTCATTTCTTAAACAAATAATTTCGTATTCATGCTGCATATAGTAGTGTAGAGAAAATGATCAAGGATAGTTCTAACGGGGGTGAGGGTGTGCTTTGTTTGTGGATTCCGCCTCCAGTGTACTACCGATTGCGGGTATGAGATTAAAAGCGACCATTTCCTACATTGTTGTTAGAGTAAACGTTACAAGAGCTTAGACGAAGGAAAATCACGGTACATCGTAGTAAGTCTTTCCCGTGATTGTGGTCCACAAAGGAAAATGCCGCTAATATATATTTAAAAGGACCGCAACATAACCAGGACAATATTTCACCAAAAGAGAAATCAATTGTGAAAAACAAACACAAAAAAGCAATTATCCAGATATTTTATCGTGGGTCCAAAATTCCGGATGGTTTTAATTAGCTAGTTTAAGCGTGACAATTCCTCGGCGAATTAATTAAAAAACTGTCCCTGAAACTTCACCGGTAAAAAGCTCTTTCTAATCGTCCGCAACCTGTTTGAACACAATTGTTTACTTTCGTTTCGATTGAAGTTTATTAGGAACGATATTGTGCTACTAAAAGCAATCCAATATAGTTCAATTAAAACATCACACGCAGGAAAATTAATGAAGGAAGACAAAAGCGTCTTCCTTTAAGATTCAATTGTATCCGTTTTAGACACTAATACCCCTAAAGGATAATCAGACCCTTCAATTCTACGTAAACAAGGAAATATTCCATCACCCTATTTAATTAACTTGTTATAAATACACTTGTAACATCTTCAGATGTGCATGTAATAAAAGTAAGTTTTAATGCGTTATTACTTCTTGTAAATAAAGTATTAACTAACTTATAACTGTACGATTAGAACAATAAATTTTTTGCATTTCTAGTTAGTAATTCAGGATCGAAAAATTAAAATGATGAACTTTCCCTCTAAAATGCTTAAAACAAATGAGGATGTTTTAAAAATTACATCTAAATAAATGGAGTTTACAGCTGTAAAGAATGGTCATATTTAAAAGTTTGAATCTTCTCTAGTTTCAAAAATTAATAACTTACACTATCAATAACTAATGATCTATTAAAGAAACTTGGCCGACCATGCTGTACCTGATTATTGTATGCGCTGATAACTCCAAAACTTAAAAAAAAGCACATTCTGTTACAAGAACGCTTTATTTATAAAAGAACCCTCTTATTATCTTCCTTACTAATAACGACTCATTAGTAAAGCTTACCGTTGATGTTGGTTTGCCTTTCGCAAACAAGAAATGCATTAACGCTGTTCGAGCAACAAATACTCCAGGAGAAAACATTAAATTGTACTTAAATGAACCAAGCAGAACCCAGCATTATGTAGTTACTTTTACGTGTACTCACTGTAATTTTAAAGAAGCTAAAAATGCTCAAAAATGTGGGGGTGAGATATATATATATCTATAGTAGGACCGAGTGGCATTGCCTAGAGGTTTAGACCATTGCTTAGCATTCGGGAAGAGGCCTGTTCGATTCTAGGTCAGTCTGCCTTGGTCCAAGATTTTCTGTGGTTTTCTTGGACCACTTAGGCAAATGCTGGGGCAGTAATATTCCACAGATAATCTTTCATTCTCTTCTGTCTTCATTTCGTCCGTCTCATCTTTCTCACTCGAATCACCACCCACCCATTCCCACGATTCCTGAAAGGAGGCTGATGATGGCCTTCCGCCCTACCTTCCAGCGTTATCCGGAAGGACTGCCCGCTCAAAAGCATTAGTGACTGATGGGAATGAAACACCCAAGTTTTATCTATAGTAGTATAGTTCATACAAAGAGCAACATGCAGTTACAGATTTGGAGCAGTAAGGATAGGGAGGTAATATTTTCTATATCTACATACAGATTAATTATTATCGGACTGAATGTTTGTTGTAATACCTTCTGGGTTAGTTGTTTGAATAGGATTTCAATTGTCAGAAACACTCGTCAAAAGGAAACTAGATTCAGTTAGGAAAACACAATAGGACCGTTCTTAACAAATAGGGAACGTTCTCGCTGTTAATTATTCCGTAAGGATAAGTTCAAATGTTGCTCCCATTCGCCCTGGTTGTTATTTATAGCACAGAATCTAATATCTCAATACGGTTGTAACCGCTTACAGGAAATATGTGCAACTGATATAGTTTCCAATCTTGCAGCATATGCAAGATTTGATACAGTTGGAACACAATAGACCTTGCATGATACAAAGGAACCTGACACTTAAACATTGTAACCGAACAATAGTCGACAAGTTCCTTCAGCAAAATGCCTCTAATTATTTCGTCGAGATAACAAATAATCATGACTGTTGCATTTACCGAATCCACTTTGCTATGTACAATTACATTCGTTAAAAACGAACAAGAAGGGCAACCCGTTATACATCTTAAAGAGAAATCAAGATTCATTGAAAGACTTCCTCTGGCGTATTGTGGGTTTCTGTTCCCATATTCACTTTCCTTGGACAGGACTGTAGATACAGAATGTCTTAAGAAATAACGAAAACCTGAGCTTTGAAACACAAACAGAAATATCTTACGCGATTAGTTAATTAAATACAATTTTAATTACGCGTATTTAATTAAGTCAATTGCCATAAAGCAATCTTTACTAATGACTTAGCGTTTGTATTTTTATTTCCAATAAATAGAAATACATTTTCATGCCTTCCTCTTGTAAACGAAATAAAATTAGGAAGAAGAGAAATCATTTGAAGAATTTTATTGATCAATTATTTTCAGCAATAAACTCGCCAGTATGAAGTAAAATCATGAAATTCGCACCGAATCATCGATCTGTCTTGATATCTAGAAATAACCTCGACGGGTGACGAAACCAATCTAATTTCCAAGACAGAAATACTTCTGACGCCGCTAAATTTAGAATACATCACGGCCCTATCAGCTTTCCGTACATAATAATTACTTTGATTTTGATAAATTATTTAAAACATGCCCGGGAATGACTTTGCAAACAAGCAACAATTAATTTCGAGTTTGTTGCGAAATTAATCATTTAACCTATGCAAATTTGTGTCAGGAGGTTACTTAAGGACTTTAAGGATTATGATTCAACCGTGGTAACAATTAGAGATAGTACGGGTTCTCGGTTTGGATACGGTACCCGGCGGATCCGGCAATTTTTGTTTTGGATCCGATTTCGTTAAGCAAGAATTAATATTTCGTTTGTTTAGTGTTTAAACACCTTGAGACGTTGGTAAGGGTGGTATTTAATAAAAAGCTCGCTAAAAGAAAGATATGAACCATTAATCGTAGTGGTTTTGCTGGATTAATGCTGGGTACACAGTTATCCGTTGCATCTCTACTAACAGTTTATAAAAAGAACTATTTCGGCAGCGTTTCAAGTATGTTCGGTTTTTTGATCTAGATTTCCTTCAGCTTTCTGTACATTTTCTATATTATTTGTAGCGTGATGATGTATTGCTTAAAACTTTTGCCAAAGTACACATTTTCTAGAAAAAAGGAATTTTAATAAAAAGGATTGGAGCTTCGGAAACAAACAAAACAAACTTTACGTTTTTGTACAATAATATTCGTTGGAAGGCGAGTCAAGTTTTAAGCAGTTTGTAACAAAATATGATGGATAATAATACCCTACGAAAAATAACTCGGGTTTTTGTTTAAGGAAAATAAGATTCATCCTTTATTTATTTAGGCTACCTTTTTTATTGCTTTCGACGTCTTACGTCAATTTCTTTTTCTTATATAACAAACAAATTCTATCAGATGCTCATATATGAAAAATGAACATTCTGTGTATGCATTAACAATTTCCCGTAGGCTTGTTCCCTTGCCGACTCAAAATAGCATAGTAATGCGTAACGCAAACGCGTAGGTTTGTCATAATAAGTACAAAGGAGATTTGGGTATTCTCCGATGTAGTTCATCTCATAAGGGAATGAGGGAAAACACAAAAAGAACGAAAGTCGCCTAAGAATAACAGCCGCTAGATCCCCAATGACTTCAAAATTGTTGCAAAAATGTCAGTTTATCTACCAAATTTTAGTATGCTTAGATTTGCAGATGATATAGCAGTATTAGCATTTAGCAAGGAGGACCTAGAGATAGCTTTAAATAAAATGGAAGCGGTACTGACAGATCAGTACTGTATGAAAATAAATAAAAGTAAAACTAAAATACTGGTATGCAAGGGAAGAAAAAGTAGGGAAAGAGCAAATATAAAGATAGTAGACGAAAAATTAGAAGAAGTGGCTGATGTTAGATACCTAGGAAGTCAGATAAGCGAGGATGGAAGGAGTAGTAGGGATATAAAGCAGAGGATAGCGCAGGGTTGTGTCGCCTTTAATAAAAAGAAGTCACTTCTATGCTCGCGAACGGTTAATTTAGAAATTCGAAAAAGGTTGTTAAAGGTGTATGTTTGGAGCACGGCGTTGTACGGGTGCGAAACATGGACAGTGGGAGCGGCGGAAAAGAAAAGGTTAGATGCGTTCGAAATGTGGTGTTATAGGCGGATGATGAGGATATCGTGGGTAGAAAAGGTTAGAAATGAAGAGATACTGGAAAGAATAGGAGAACAGAGGACTCTATGGAAGTCAATAAAAAATAGGCGAGATAGGTTGGTAGGACACCTTCTCAGGCATGAAGGTCTAGTCAGAGACATATTAGAGACAGAAACAGGAGTTAGGAGGGGTAGAGGTAGACCTAGATTAGATTACTGTTCGCAGATAGTTAAGGATGTGGGCTGTTCTAGTTTTAGAGAAATGCGAAGTTTAGCTCAGGATAGGAAAGAGTGGAGGTACGTGTCCAACCAGTCTTAGGACTGATGACCTTATGATGATGATGATGATGATCTACCAAAGGACTTATCAACATCGCCGAGAAAACTAAAAATTTTCTCTGAAAACTGTAAAATAATCAAAAATTCAAATGTTGACTTTTATGAAATAATTTACATTTAAACAACTAAATTCGTTCTAGGTGCAGCAAAAAATAATTCGAATTGTAATCAACTGAAACTAACGTAATAATTAGTGGAAACATTTACCGACAAAATATTTTTTAAATTTTAAGTTACTCATTGATGTCTACCACAAATCATGGTACGGTATCTTTTTCGCTTTTGTGTGGAAAACCGTAATTAATCCCGAAACTAATTGGCCATCAGGATTAGCTTTTACACGGGAAAAGGAACGTGCTTTTCAATTTTATGCTCCTAGTTTTGATTACAGTACATATTGCGCAATTTTGAATTAGTTTCGCAACATAGCTGAAGATATTTTTTCGTCATTCACTAATTTGAATAACGATTTGTATTTCACCCCCAGGGACTGCAGCTAATGAAAGTTTTTAAATGTCGCCTCTAAAAATAAATTCCATCTCATTTCAGGTGAGAATAAAAATTATTCAATCGTAAAATTATATACAGGGTGGCTCATTACCGATTGTACCGATACATATTAACAGTTATGGTTCAACCACGGCATTCGTCCATGTAATATTAAAAATATCGATTGAACTACAAAAGATAGAAGTTTAAAAGTATTGTAACTTACCTTTTCTCCGTATTCTCCTTCGACAGCAACTGTAGAGACATATTTCCACCCTAGGGCGCGTATTATTTCCACCATAGTTTGAGCTTGAAAGTTATCAGGTGGTACAACCCGACTAAAATATTCGAAACGAGATTTATCTGACAGCTCCGTGCTAGTAGAAGCGTAACTTATTTGGGGAATCTGAAATTTAAATTCAAACTGATAGCTGTCACATAACCGACTACTTGCACCTATCTACAACAGAATCTATTCGCAAGTAACAAAAACAAAGGACTTCGTCCAACAAAAATGACGAATAATCAATCGTTTGCAAATCTGCAATCTTTTGTTTTTTTACAATTGTAAAGATTCACTATAACCGGATAACATTCGAATAATTCCAACAATACCGTTCGCATTAGTGAATATGTGTGTGTATGTAATGAAAAACACGTATGCACAAGAAAAATTATTCGTTTTTCCGAACCAGTACAAATCTCGATTAAGCAGTTTTCTCCTAATATTAAACTCCCGGCAAGAACAAAAATAGAACGGAAAATATACATAATAAACTACAGGATTGCCCTGTAATCGTATGAAATTGTTCGTTCAAAAACCGAAATCGAATGGAAAAGCTGAACTCGGTTTTTCAAGTGAATATTAATCTGCGTATAATCCTGTTTCCGCACGTGTTCCTGTTTATTGATTGTATATATAGACGGTGCAAATTTGCTACAAATACTCATTATCTATTCTATACTATACACATTTTGTTTGGTTTCTGCTGATGCACATGTTGTTATTTTTAATTAATTATCAATCTATGTAGGGTTCAACGTACTTTTAGAATGAACAAAACAATAGACAATCGCACGGAACAAAAGGACTAATCTCTATACTGCATTAAAAACAAAAAATTGATATGTAACATCAACGTAATTAACCCACTTTCCTTTATCTATTTTCACAAGTGGCGCCTATCTATAGTACTACCTATACGATGATTGTAAAAATTACAGTTCAGTTATGATGTGCTTAAGAAAGCTTTCTTGAAGCTTATTCATTCTACCATGTAGATAGAACTCATTATATGCATCTGTATAATGTAACTATAACCTCCGTATAGGTATGCATATTTCAAGTACGTATTGTATGAAAATATTCTATTTATATTTGCTTCGAATAAGAATGGATAAATATTTTGAATAGGTTACGTAAAGAGGAGAGATATGATAATATGAAAAGTGCCCTGCGTCAGACGACAAAAACGTCTTGTCGCACTGAAATTTCCCGCAAAAGATATTTTGCAAAGTTTCTGGTAAACAATATTTTACTGATCAAACACGGAAATAGATGCGCGTAGTCATCAAATAGTCATTAGTAAAACCGATCCGGAATTACACAAAGTACGAGAACCCACAGGTAGACTATTCAATCCGGTAATTTGTACGTTAAAATTAAAACGGTTAAGGTAATTGGAAACAACTAACGAAAATAATTATGATAATTCGCTAGGCAACATTAGAGAAAATGCAAAGAAAATTAAATTTTTTGTCTCAACTCTGAATCGTGTTTATTACAAGTGAAAATTATTTTATCTGGGTGAGAAGCTGACTTTAATAACACTTAATGGTACCAAAGGATGCTATGTAATCGCCTAAATCTTAATGGTACATAAATTTTAAGTTCAATTGTCTTAAAGTAAAATGATTACCTTAAAGAGCCGAAGGATGTTAGCTACCATAATGGACACGACGCTGAAGGAAGCACCAATAACCGCAGTAACTGGTTTATGGGGTACATAAACCGGCGGTTTTCCTGAATCACACTTGTATTCCGACATGTCCTGTAATAAATTTTCTAAATTAGAACTTCGTTTCAACTGAGATAGCATCAGCTCAGTACATTTAAATAACGAATAACTAACATTAAATTTATTATTATCTACGTAGAACATTAGAATGGTTGAAATTATTTATTTTTATTGTCAGCGGTCATAAAATTTGTTGTTTGAACTAAAGGAAATAAGTAGCTAATAGGTGTATCATGCAAAGAAGTAAAGATAACGATCAAACTCGAACTATTTTACTTTGAATTTCATGCTTTTTGTTCCATAAGAATACAAAAAGAAAAGAAATGCACAAATAAAACTAAAAAATCATAAATTAACAGCAAAAAAGACTACTACATCGGTTGATAATAGAGTCCATGTAAGTATGTTTAAATGAAGAAGGCAATGTCGAGTATTGGTGCAAGCGGACAACGAGTTGTTCTTTATTTATTTTGAACTGAGTTTACCCTCAAGCTACCCCAAGAGATGTTTCCCATCAAAAAAGGGCAAAGAACGAGAAATTAAACTTTCAATAAACTTAAGTTTACCGTTGGACAAGTGCAATGGAAGAAAATAGGAAGTAAATGTCAAGTACAGCGTTCCACCGATACGACGGCCAAGTAAAATTGCCTTTCCACAAATATTTAGATAAAATATCGACAAATTCTAAAAGAAAATTTCACGTTGATGAGCTTCTTGGTTGTTCGTTCTAAATTAGTAGTATCGGGTGAACAACTTTTAATTAAGTTAGTTTACGAAACAATTTGTTCCGCAAAATTGCACGTAGTAATGTGTCACTCACTGTCTAATACTGTTCTTAGATTTTGCATCAGTCACATTTCACTGGATTTAAAAAAAGTCGAACATCTTAACAATTGAACTTGCTGAGGTTTTACTGTTATGAAAAAATCGTAGAGGTCCTCGCAGTTGTGAAAATTACAACCCCAGGCACGGCTTAGACGGCGCCAAAAACAAAAAAATGCAAAAAGAAAAGTCGTAAATGATTCACGGAATTGAATAGACGGCCTCCCGTCTATGGTACAAAACGTTATATCTGGTCGTTGATAGACCATTTTTTACCATGACCTTTTTCTTATTATAAGGTCAAATTTCCGTTCCGTTATTTGCATATATATAAAATAGATATAGATACACAAACCCAAATCGATTTTGAAATATTTCCTTTAATAGTAACGATTTATTTCCCACAGTTTGCCTAAATATTCATATCTTCTGCCTTAAGGTAAAAAAGCTATAAACTTATATGTCTACAAGCGTTTCTGTTTTCAGATTAAATCTTTCTTACGGCTTCCTCAAGGATATTAAGTATAAAGTACTCTCATAAAGCCCGAAAATGTTAAAATAAAGTTCAAAAGATTCATAAATCAGTCACAAAATCAGCACTATTCGTTTTTATGCACGCTTTTAAATAAATTTTATTCCTATGTCATCAAATTCTGCCATTTTCGGGACAGATTTACAGTTTACAATAACAAATTGCGATATTTTCTCTTCAAATTGAATTTCTAATTCATTCTCAACAATACAAAGGTAATCACACCGATTGAACATTAAATCGTAACATCATTGGCAATGGCTGTGAAAAACGCTCTGAGTAAAACATGTGCACATGAATGGAGCGAACTAGTCGTTGTTGAAATTCAAAATAGACATGAAATAAACTTGAAGCTTATGCCATTTCGCTAAAATGAAAATAACCTGAATTAGAAAGGTGTCATGTACAGCAAAACTGAAAAAGATTTTCACAACTGATTGACCGAATCTTCACATTCTCCAAAATGTTTCATTTTATATTCTTTTTCAACCTTCGATAAAACGTGTTCTAAATCGAAACCTTAAATAAAGAAAATGCATAGATTTCCCGTCAATAAACAATAAAATAATTAAATAAAATAATTCGAAGTGGTCTGTATTCTGTCGAAACTGCCAGACGCGGGTCGCGATTTCGATCTTTTTGGATCTCATCAGCGCGTCGCAGGCAGCTCCGAACTTTTACCTGTTGTCTTAACAGTGCGTTTCAGAAAATACTACAAACGGCACAGTAAACGCCATCTGTAGGACGATGCTACATTTTAGGATTACGTATTTTTCAACAAGGTCCACTTGTGTGGATATCTACTTGCTGAAAACGAATCCTGGTGTAGCCAACCTCAACGTGATAGGCACGTTAGCTTAATCGAATAAAATAATTCGAAGTGGCCTGTATTCTGTCGAAACTGCCAGACGCGGATCGCGATTTCGATTTTTATGGATCTCATCAGCGCGCCGCAGGCAGCTCCGACAGAACACAGACCAACATTTACCTGTTGTCTTAACAGTGCGTTCAAGAAAATTTCAATAAAATAGTTAATAATGTTTTGTAACTTGTGAAGAAGTCACAATGTAGCGAAACGTTTGTTATGTTAACTAACAATAGAATTACGTATTTTAATTTTAAATGTAGACTGAATTTCCAACAAGTAAAAATGTGTTCATATATGTGGCAATATACAGTCAGATAAATTTTTATCTTTAGCTATTCTAATCACGCTTGGTCACAAAAAATTCAAATTTGGGTCAAATGTCCAGATTAGGTAGGTAATTGTTTTATGGTTCTGGGCGAAACGTTTTAATTGTTATCGGCAAGCATCGCCTAAAAGTAAATTAGATTTTCATGCAAATAAGATTTTATGTTCTACTACTTTTTACAATTCGCACAAGTTGAATGAGAATTTAACGCTCCGAAAGGGTTTACTTGGGGGAATTTTAATCCCGGTCTCACCCCCATACAGGTATTGTATTTCTGTTTTCTTAGTTTCGCATGACGGTTTCGTATTTCTGGCTCTGTTAAAAGTGTTTTCACTTTTCCTCTGATATCTAATTAAGGGGACACTTGGCCCATTTCGTCCACTATGTGAAACTCGAAAGGGAATTTTAAGAAAAGTTGAGTAGAACATTTTTCAACTTTGACATCAACTTCTTTTTACTGCGCGACAGCCAAACGAAACGTTATTTTCACTTCCATTAAAACTTTTTAACTTAAAATTAGACACCTAAATGGTTTCTTATGGCTTTCTATAATCGAACCAATTATACCTGCATATGATATATCGCAAACAGAAATAAATTCGAGGCAAAAAGAACAAAATTTTCTGCGAGAAAAACATTCTTCTGATTATTATTCAAACCATTAGGTGATTTTACAATTAATATCTGTCTAAAACGAAGTTGTAATAAAGACAAGCCAAAAGGCACAAGAATACTTCAAAATCGATCGATGTCTAAATGGTTTTCCACTCTATGCACAAGCGGTAATGTTGCATTAAATCAAATCAGAAGATTAACCATTAGAATAGTTGTGGAAAAATGCTAACTCATCTCGGACAGAAAAGACACACCAATCAAATCTGTAAACCGAATAAAATATATTAATAATACTTTGTGCAATAAAACTTTTTTATTCTTAGTTTTTAAATAAACAGGCTATCAACTGGCTGGTTTTTCACCAACTGCCACATCTCCTTTGTGTCAATTATTTTAACGAGCCAACGACATTGAAGTGCTTGGTCCTTTTCAAGGATTATATTAGAGATACACATTAATGTTTCGGAATCCCCGGCCCGTTTATATAATCATCGGCGACACTTGTACTACGTTATATTTTGATATAACGAAGCTTATTACAAATTTGAAATTAAAAAGAAAACTTAAGCGCTTGCTCGCTTTATTTTCTGTGAGAAAATGGTTCATAAAAAGAGAAACATAAAATTATATTTAATCCGTAGAATTATTGGACTTATTCCGACCACTTTTCCTGACCTATCAATTCAGTTTATTGTACATTTATCCAGAGTACACAGTGCGTTATATAGAAGTCCATTATCTAGCCAAAGAATTTCGTTTTTCTGAGGCGCCTCCTGATCGATGTAACTTTTGAGGCGATGACAGATGTGACACGTTCGACACGATCCAATTCTCCTCGATACTCGCTTGAAGAATAAGACAGAAATATTTCCGCAAACAACAAGTTATCTAACAATTTCAAAACTAATTAACAATACTTACCGCGGCAGTTATAATTCTCCTGTCTCTTTTCACCTTGTTCGCTTAATTTTATTACCCTACTTAATCATCTGCATCTGGTGACACCTTCTGTCCACATATTCATTGAAAACTAAGCGTTAGTGTTTAATTGAAACATTATTTAATAATTAATATCAAAAATTGTTAGCTTCAGCGAGAAAACTATACCTATTAGACAAAGCTTCTATGAAAGATATCAAAAAATTTAAGTGAGAGAGCAACTGCAATCTTCATGATGATACTGCCACCGGTTAATAATAATTAAATCGGCAATAAATTAATTCGTAAAATCTCCGATCGAAATTGAATATACAGCAAGTAGTTTTTGGTATCTTACATTGCCTCTTCCCCATCGAAATTGAATTAATTACATCGAATAAGTAACGAAGAATAATTCAAAGGAATAAATTGAGTTTAATCTACTTAATAATGAACATTTGAACACAAACGAAGTAGATTAGACATTTAACAAGGAATATAAATGTAAATTTGCCTAGCTATAAACATTTAAATTAATCATCAAACATAAAAAGCTATCGCACAACCGTTAAAGCAGAAGTGAGATGTAACATTTAAAATCATTTTTGCGATATCTACAACGTCTGGACGTACAATTAAAAGGTATGACATTCCCCAGGAACAGTATTTTCTCTGGGTAAAAGGTACCTACCCTATGTCCTTTTGTACAAAATTTCATGATGATCGATTGAGTAGTTAAGGGGTGAAATCGTAATAAACAAACTAATATTCGCATAATTTATAATATTACTTAGTATATTTACGTTAACGATTTTGTTCGGCCGCATTTTGCACTTAAAAGTCAGTTTGCGAGACGCCAGCAACTAAATTTTGGCAAAGGAGCTATACCTTTGATAGAATCTTATTCAAAATAGGTAGCTTCCCGGAGGACCCGCGGGAATTACTACGTCAGCAGCAGTTCTCGAGAATGTGACACCCTTATTTGAAATGATAAACGATTACAATCGACTATCCATTCTAACAAATGATAAAGAACAAGCTCAGCATTGAACTCATGATAATGTATAAGAAATAAATATTTTTCCCGGCGCCTTCGCCATTTTTATAAAAATTTAACATATAAGTGAAGTATCATTAATTCCTTCAAACAACTAAATAAAATAATAGGGTTTTGCGAGTAAATTGTATTGCCTGATTTCTGGACCATTAAACAAAAATACGTTCTAAAACATTCAACGCCGAGCGATTTGTGTACCTTTGGAAAATGCGAAACTTTGTAAAGACCAGAGAAGGATATACTAAGTAACGATTTCTCTGACTAAAGCCGCGCTCGGATTAATCAATTTAATAAAACTTACAACACGTTTCCAATCCACTTTTCAATTTAGAATGGAGTTTGAACATCATTAACCCCGTTGAGGTAAAGTGCGAAATGTTTGTCGACTGCAAAACACAAGGTGGTTTCTCAGGAATCCATTTTCCCACTTTCATCCCAGGATTAATTGTACAACCCATAGCACCGCGAAATGGTACAAAGCATTGAGAAATTATAGTTCTTTGTTGCCTACTGTTTTTGATCGTATTATACTACCTGGTGTATATAGTAAGGTATAATTGAAATTCTTTTATGCTTGACTAACCGCAGATTTCTGCCGTTGGCAGGAACGAACTCCACTGCTTTCTACCAAAACCTATACATCACATCCACTTGCTTTATTTCCTAACTTAATAATAATTTTATAAATTCCTCTTTCGGTAGGAGGTTTAGAACCGAAACAAAAGCGACAATTACCCACAAACACGTTTGTTGCAATCTACATTTATTAATTGCTTGGTGTTTTTTTAAAAACTACATTTCGGGATAAATACATCTTTTAAAATAATTCGAAGTGATCTGTATTCTGTCGAAACTGCCAGACGGGGATCGCGATTTCGATCTTTTTTGGATCTCATCAGCGCGTCGCAGGTAGCTCCGAAAGAACACAGACCGACTTTTACCTGCTGTCTTAAGAGTGCGTTTTAGAAAATACTACAAATGGCGCAGTAAACGCCATCTGTAGCACGATGCTACATTAGCTAACGTTAGCTAACGTGCCTATCACGTTGAGGTTGGCTACGCCGGGATTCGTTTTCAGCAAGTAGATATCCACACAAGGAGCATACGTAATCCTAAAATGTAGCATCGTGCTACAGATGGCGTTTACTGCGCCATTTGTAGTATTTTCTAAATAAATCTTTGTTCTAATTTCCTCTACCAGCAAACAAGTTACAAGAAAGAAAAACACTTCCTTTCTGGCAGAAATCAAAAGGTTCCTGTCAGTTATTTGGACCTTTTATTTGAATTGCAATCCGATAAGGATAATAGATTCCCCAAAAACATTAGCCGAGACAGTTGAGCCATATTTTGCTTGCTAAAGTAACATTTCATCCGCTGACGAAATAGAATTGAATATACACAACATAAAATTTACATGAGAAAGAAAAGAAGGGATGAATACCGAAACTTTCTCGAAATATACTTCGTGAAGAGAAACCATATACTACAGACATTAGATAAATATAAAACTATAGATACAGTAGAATATGAAGAAATCTAAATTTATTGTACTGGCCTGTTAATGTCAACTTAGAGGTTCTTTGTGACTTCTCGCCCGCAAATTATTGTAATGTTAATCTTTAGAGTTTATAAATAATTAATTAAGGAATGAAATTAGTAATTCATGCATTCTAAAAGAAGATCAACAGTGCCTTTATTTCAGCAAAAATAAAAGAGTATTCTGGTTTAGTGGTGAATGCTTTCAGAAAATTGACATTTAAATTTCGTTAGCAATTCCACGTTTTTTTTTATCTCACTACCGTTCCTAATCCTACATATATATATATATATATCGGTTGAAGTTAGTTCAGCAAAAAGCATTTAGAACACAGAAACGAAAAAATTCAGACACGATAAAAAATTAACAGCCTACAACACTCTATTTCCTTGTTCTTCTTCAGTTTGTTTGCCAACGTAATTACAAAGATAAAAAGGGAATAAACCTTTGAAACTTGATGCAGAGTTTTTGTCCAAGTGATAATATCTTCGTAAAACCACCTGCGAGACCATCAAACAGCAAATAAATATTGCAATTTTCAAGAATCACAAACTTCCTTTTTAATTTACAATTCTACGAAGAATACCAATATTTACTTTTGAAACAATTAGGAAGTTTAATAAACAACATTATTTTCATCTCGTCTCGTTCAGGGAAAGTTTTTGTTGTTCTAAAGTAATGAAATTTCTTGCTACTAATGGTATAAGTAATTTGTAAACTGATTGATTTTAGAGGAAATAAAATTCTTAAAGTTATTACTTAGTTGGCATTTCAAAGGAGAAGAAAATATAAGAAGCATCTAGTAGTTTCCACTTTAAGATCGTATAAGTTGAAAACAAAATTAAAAAGGCTGCCAAAGTTCAAACCAGAAATTTCTTACCAAGTAAGTACTACAGCAAAATAAATTTAATGAAAAACTTTTTAATATAATTTAAATTAAAGCGAATGCAACGTATTATATTCTGGTAATGACTTCTAAACAAAATTTGATTAAACCATTTGTTGTTTAAGCTTAAATTGATTTCATCAAGAAATTTTTCTAAAGGTAGTTTAGTTCCGGAGGTAACATTAAGGCGATTTATAACTTAAACCCTTTCATTTTCATGAACATTTTAAAATTATTCATACGTTAGTTTCATAATAAGAACTAACTCGACAAACTACTGCAAAACTCTTCGTAAGTAATTAAAATCGCTTTGGTACTTGGAATTCTTCTAATAAATTCTTTATCATATCTGATAAGGGAAATTCCTGATTCTAAAATAAGGAAAATAACATTGCTGGAGAATGTTAACATATGTCACCAGACCAAATCGTTTAAGATTAGCCGAAATATTCACGAAATAGAAGGTTATTGTCATCAATGAACAGTTAATCCATGCGGATGTTCAAAGGAAACTTGGAAAATTTTAGAAAGCAGCTTATTTTTATCCTTGTTAGTAATAGAAGAAGGATGAGGTGTATCGACCAGTCAGGAAAAACAGCAACGGATGCTAAATTCTGCGTCCGAAAAAAAATAAAACAAGCGTACAAAATTAACAATTCATTTCAGCAGTTTTTAGTTTTACATGTTGCAAACGAAAAATTAGCTTTGTTCTCTGAAATAATTGAAATGCATGAACCGAAATTAAAAAATGTCAAAACTCGTGCACTTGAAATTTAAATTACTCGATAGCGAATAAAATTAGTCAGTTTTTTACAACATGAGATGAACCATTTTACATTACATATGAATTTAACGCGATCGAAACGCCAAACGTTTTCATTTCTCTGAAATACACATTATTTTCGATGCATGTTTCTGATGACGTCTATTACCATATATATAGAATGTTTTTCCATCAAGAACCCTATTTTATGCAAAATGCTGCATCAAAACTACCCAACTCGCAAATTAAAACGAATATTATTTAGGAGTGCACTTTCAAAAATTAATATACTTTGAGAGCCACTACTACAACGGCGGAAGAAGAAAACCGTCAACGTTGAGAGAATCATTTTTCACTATTACATTTATCAATTATTTTCACACTTCCTCTAAAAGATCCATTATCTCCTAAACAATTTGCTTCTTCGTTTATAGTCCGCTGTTCCATTTGTCATCTTTCATGTTTGACAGGCACCTCATGGGAGTGCTGCATATCGTGGTTACATTACCACTTTATTTAAACTTTGCAATAAATCATGCGATAACATTTTTCATAAAGGTTTTCTTGTGCCATGAGCTTTTCAAACAAGAAAACTCGGTGTTGTTTGCAATATATCAAAATTCGCGTTCGCGGCAGTGCGGATTATATGCATATATATATATATATATATATATATACATATGTACGTAAAAGAAAGACTTAATTTGAATTATCACAATTTCAAATTAAAAATCTTTCCATGTTTCGTGGAAGTTATTTAAGAAAATGTAAACCGACGGAACGTGATGGGAAAGCTCGGTAATGCCGCGCTGAGAATGGACACAATTTAAATAAAAAAAGGTAGATTGTATTTCATTTTGGAATAAATATTCCCGAATAATTAACTTTCTCCCCCATTAAAATCATAACTAAAATTACCGAAAATGGCAATAACGTTTTTAGCTGTTATTGAAACGGTAAGTCATTAAAAATTTAATAACTTCCTTTAAAGAATTCGCATAATAAATTCCGAACCTACAAAGAGCATTTTAAACAACTGTTAGATGTATAAATAGGCATTTTGTAAAAAAAATGTTTTATATGGACGAAAGCTCCTAATGAAACCGTTTAGTACCTATGTATTTTCTTGACGGTGTTACCATTTCAGAGAAAAGCTTAATCAACCTGTCTCCAGGTATTAAAGCACTCAGGGTGTAAATTTTAAATATTAAAAGGGATTTTCTTCGCCCTTTGGCTAAACTTTTAACTTCTTGCTGTTTCACGAGCCTATTTAAGTTGAACTACTCGTAATCATGTTAATGAATGAAAGCATTTATTATAAATAGAAAGTTCACCGAGTTTTCAAGTTTGACAATAAACATGTTAAAATAATATCTAAATATACCAACAATAAGTTAGTTGAAATAGTTTTTATCTATAATAATGAAATTGCTAGATGCTAAATTATTACAAACAAAGGGTGAACAAATATAAGATGATTAAAATGCGTATGTTCTTGTTACAAGCTGCGATTTCTTGTTCTAAAAGCGATAAAAAGTGCAAATAATAAGGGATAAAACGCTAAGACATGTACTACATTTGAATCTTGCCTGGTTCATATAAGAGCGAACAAATTCCATGGATTGCTCGAGTGCGTAAGTGTCACTGCTGCAAGAGTCAATTATTAGTGCACCAAGACTAACGTTGGGCAAAAGAGTGGTGCTGTTGTTGATTTCTTCGAGGGCAAAGAGCATAGCTTCTAGTCTTTGCATTCCCTTTTCCTCTTTAACAGCCCCGCATGGGTAATCTGGAGGCCAAGATACCTGTTCGTGCATCGGGAATATGCCCCCGAAAATAATGTCACCGGTTATTCTTATCAACTTCCTCTCGACCTCCGCATTTCCATATACTGACATGAACGTAAGCGTAAGAATTATTCCTACTCTCATCATCATCGTCATGTCTTCTTTCGGTCTCTTCTTTAGTTTGTCAAAACTTTTCGGAGTAGGAAAAAGTTATCGGACTCCAGTTTGGTTTTGTTCAAAAGACATTGTGAGATTGGTCTGATCAGATTTTTCTGAATGAAACTGTCCACGAATTTGGCTATCATGTTTTGGAAAAAAAAGTTCAAGACAAAATTTAATGATTCGTGGTGCAACGGACTGACTTTGGAAATTTGTATCAAGTCGACGTATACATTTCGCGTATTTTGGAGCTCACCGTGAGCCATAGTAAACTAGTTGTTCTTCAAAGTGAATTGGATATTTAGAGGGCTATCCGGCACCTGCGTAAAGCGCCCTCCTGTTGTCATAGAGATGGTCTGAGAGTTCCGACGCCACCATCCTACGACGTCGCACATACATCTATATATATTTACGTATATGCCCTTCTGCTAAATTTTCGAAAAAGTTGCAACAACTACAAGAAATCACTTCCGCACACTTAGCAAATACAAACGTCTTTCTGCCAAGTGGACGCTAAGGGGTAACAAACGCCGGGAAAACTCTTTAACTGGTTCGAAATTTTCCAGCGAAATGCGCTCGACTGCAACAAACCAAATTGTTCATCTGCAAGTATCTTCCAATTCGAACTAATAAGACCAATCAATTTTTAAATCAAAATAAAACCAATTATTATACACAAATATAAATGTAGATAATAATTTGTCATTCAGTCTACACAGGCCTGGCCCCTTTGTTGATAACTGATTTCCTAATAATTTTTGCATGTACTGATAGTGAGAACATTAGCAAATTAATATTTATGAACTGTATAAGTCGATAAATCGTCTACCAAATCGAAGAGAGTTGATGTAATATCTCGTTATGACAGTATGAGTCCATCTAGCAGCTTGTCCAAGTGAATTTGTTTAAAAATTTTGCGTTCTTAATTTATTACTGAATTAAAATAGAGTTTGTTGAACCGTTTCTTTGGTATTTAATTTATTCTTGTTGCAAATAGCTTTTTTAATTTAGACATGAAACATCAAAAGGTAGATTAATATTATTTTCTTCCATTTTCCGTCGAGTCCATAAATATGAAATGTTTTTCACTTAAATTAGTACTTCAATTTTCTGATTTGATTACGGAAATACTTTTTTTATTCCAGTTATTAATCAGTTCTAAATTTAGCAAACAAAGACTTTATGTCAAATTCCTTCGAAATGAAGATAATAACCATTCATTTTTAAACCAGGAGGAAGAGGATAATTTGAGAAAATCTGAAATGTGTTAGCTAACAAGAAAAACGAATACTTGAATTTTATTTGTTGTTTGAACCTGACGTAGATAACAAGATCCTCGAGCTTTTTTCTCAGCCGATCCTTTGAGATTTAATTTACTCCCAATGAAACGAAAATCTTCTTGAAAAACGGAGACATTACAGGTGGAAACTACACAAACGTAAAAAGTTTAAATGCTCATTTTGCTAACATTACGTGTAAATATAAAGTAAAAGAAAGTCGATTCGTTGAAGGGATGAACTTAGACAGTTTCTCATTCATCTTTTTGTTTCAATCACTTTGACTTTTATGGCTAAAAGAAGTTGAATTTAGGAAAATTTATATACGTCTCATGAAAAGATTGTCACTCAAGAAAAACGAGAAATAAACGAGATTATTCTAAATATGGATACACAAATAGCTACCAGAAAATTTATATTAAAAATTACTTTCATACAGCAAACACTCGAAAAAGATGTTTATATCTAGAAGAGTTTTTAAAAGGTAATTGTAAAAGATTGTCCTTGCTGACTTGAAGCTCTCAAAACGGCTACCTAGAGGCTATAATTTACTAAGGACTACAAAGGTATTTCCAGCAGTATTCAACGAAGTATTTTATACCGTTATCACTCGTTTTTTTTTTTCAGGTTGCCTCCCCAAAAAAGATTTATTGGTTAAGGTCCTTTGAAGGAACCTCTTATATAGCGAATTAAAACGAACGCTTACCCAACGGTACAAATGTTTTGTAAAAAGAAGAAACAAACAATAAAATCACATAGCAGCTACAATTTTATTTTGTTTATATTCACAAAAGGATTTAAGTACATAAAAAAATTACTTTATTTTAATAACAGTCTAAAATCTTCACCTTTTAAAATTTCATTTAAACAGAAACAATCCATCTACATGTAATATATGTGAGACCAAACATTCATTTGTAGAAGAACATTTTATATTAAACCAGTTAATAGACAAACCGGACTTTATTTGACAGTAACACAGGTGCGTTCAAATCATAAGGATTATAAAGGATACAAGTTTCCTCGAGTATTTATATTAATATTACACAAGGGGGGTACGAATGAAACAGTTAATTAGTCAATAACGTCTATCAATGTGTCTATTTAGTTTTAGAAATCCTAATTATGTATTTACACAGGATTTAACTCGATAACCAAAATTAATTTCGACCGACAAAACTTTTTAAATAATTTTGCGCATTGTTGGCTGCATAAAGAAGGCGATACTAAAATATTTATTTAATTCATCATGGAGCTATGTGGAAAATACGCTAAAAAGAAAAGAATTGTTTTATATTTTGGAATAATGATGGGCAATCAACCGGGTCCCATATACCGCTTATACATACGTATGTCGCACATACATACATTGCCCTATATACGAGGGTGGATTGATAAGTTTCCGGCCTAACCAAGAGATGACGCCACTAGGCCTACCTTGAGGTGACATTCTATAGTACCATCCTTGGATAGCTTGTAGCTATAGTTTCAGCCCGATCTCCTTGCTAGTGTAGGTTTGACAGCACGCTGAACAAGACGCCTCTGTGGTTTTCGTAAAAATGGAAAAGCAGG
>NW_020439011.1:298440-315629 GCF_000699045.2 Agrilus planipennis | reverse complement strand
AAGTGATTGATGTTCGAAGTTGACAAGATTTTAATCCATGCTTACCGATCTGCGCTTGAAAAGCCAAAGTAATTTCCTATTTTCTTCAGATATTTGTCTTCCAACCAAATAATTTTTTATGTATATTGAAAATCTGTCAGATAATAAACATAAAATCTATTTCCAATTCTCCAATATCTATTAATCAAAAATAACATTAAAAAAATAGCGATCACCCAAAAGTTTGCATTTACAACAAAACTAATTAAAGTCAAATGTGAATTAAGTTCAGTCAATTTTATATTCAATTGATTAAATAGTTTTACACAATTATTTAATTAGTAAATTCTTAATTAAAACCTCACTGGAAAACATTACTAGGTCCTACAATATTTAAAAATCGTAATTATAATTTTAGACAACATTTACGAATAAGAACAGACAGGTCTCTCTGTTTCACATTCTTACGTGATTAGAGTAAATCTTTAACAATAAGTAAACCAAACATTAAATAACTTCAGGATAGCGATCTTTCGAGTTCGCTAATATTGAAATGTTTGTCTAAAAAAGAATGGAAGATCAAATCTTCAAAATTGTACCCACAACAATCCCCGACCGTTTCCAAAATCCCTCACACTTACTTAAATTCGTAATAAATTATAGGAGTGCAAGGTGAGGCTGAGTCTGAGGGCCCCTCCGAATCCGAATGTCGTCCTTATATCGAGAAAGCGCTGAAGGAACTTGAAACTGGAGAAGGCGGAGAAAAGGATGATGGGGATAGTAAGGAGGATATCCCAACAGTAGAGATAACGGACGATGCCGATTTACCAAATAATGGTAAAGACGACGATGCCGATGGAGAAGATAATGATAGCAACGAAAGTGTAGAAAACGAAAAGGTCGACGATACCGATAGCGCCGAGGTAACTGAATATCAAAATTTAAATTCATATCTTAAAAACGAAGTTTAGAATTTCGAATCGGATTTAGTACCTACTTAACTTTATCTACGTATTATAACTACAATTTTCAGAAAGACGGTGACGAATCCGACAAATCAGGAGAAGAGGATAGCGTTGAAGAAGAGGTTGGTATTAAATCGGTCTCAGCCAACCTCTCAATCTTCAGTAAGTTTCTCCTATAATTGTTCAATAAAAGAAAAAAAAATCACTCTGAATGTCAAAGTTCATGTTTCCCAAACTTACACGAAGATTGACGGGGAAAGCGATATACGTTTTGTTTACTTCAGTAATCATTTTGGTAGGTAAATAAAATTGAGAATACGCAAACTACACAAAGTGCTCAACCGGACGATAAGCCAGATGACTCCCATGAAGACAAAGACGATTCTGACGAAGCCCAGCCTAACGCTACAGACGATGATGATGATGACAGCAAAGAAGATGACGCCGCCGGTAACAAAGATGACAGCGAAGAAGAGAAAGTAGACAATGATGACAGCAAGGAAGACGATAAGAATGATAGCAAAGAAGATGACGATAAAAATGATAGCAAAGAGGATCAAAAGGATGACGACAGCAAAGAAGATCAAAAGGTCGACGATGATAGTAAAGAAGATCAAAAAGTGGACGATGATAGCAAAGAAGACCAAAAGGATGACGATAGTAAAGAAGATAAAAACGACGATAGCAAAGAAGAAGTCAAAACCACAGCTGGAAGTGCTAAGACCGACGATGACGATGACGATGATAGCAAAAGAACTCGTGAAAAAAGAGACGAAAGCAAAGAAGATGACGGTAGAGTCAATGAAATTACATTAATTCATTTTCGTTTCTTCCTTCATTAAAATTTTCAGATGGTGAATCCAATGGCAAAAATGATAGCAAGGAAGACGATGATAGTGGTGAAAAAGATGGAAACGGAGATGATGACGATGATGACAGCGACGAGGATGGTACTCCAGAAGAAGAATTGTCCCAAGTGTATGAAGAACCTGCAGATGCAAGACCTAGAGATCATATCTACCAACTACTAAAATTGGACGAAGAATCCGAGAAAATTGAAGAAATAGTCGACAGGGTTTCTGAAATAACTCTAAGAGAACTTAAAAAAGTTTATGAAAATGCTATAAAGCCTTTGGAAACTTTATACAAATACAGGGACCTTAGTAACAGACACTTCGGTGATCCAGAAATATTTTCCAAGCCACTTATCCTTTTCATGGGTCCATGGAGCGGTGGTAAATCCTCCATAATCAACTATCTTCTCGATAACGAGTATGACGAAACATCGTTAAGGACAGGTTTGTTAATATGCCAAAACTATAAATAATTAATAATATTTCCCTAA
Source organism: Agrilus planipennis (assembly GCF_000699045.2). Lineage (NCBI taxonomy): Eukaryota > Metazoa > Arthropoda > Insecta > Coleoptera > Buprestidae > Agrilus > Agrilus planipennis. Next base: position 313,340 of record NW_020439011.1, on the reverse strand, counting down.
TGTTTAAAACATCCCAAGGAGCCGAACCTTCGCCCGCGTATTTCAATATCCTCATGTACGCAAATGAGTCCGAAATTCTTGATGGTACCCAACTAGCCGCCGATTACACATTTTCGGGATTGCAAAAATTCGGTCAAGGATTAGAAGAACGCCTAAAGGGATACAAATTGCCCAAACCCTTACTAGAAAAGGTAATGCTAAATCCAACTGGCTCTAAGAAAAAATTTAAAACTGGGGACATTTTTTAGGTAAACATCGTTGAAATTCCTGGTATTTTAGAAGTTCGAAAACAAGTGTCTCGAGTATTTCCATTCAACGACGCTTGCCAGTGGTTCATAGACAGAGCAGACATTATATTTCTAGTATACGACCCTTCGAAATTGGATGTAGGACCAGAAACGGAAGCTATTTTGGACCAGTTGAAGGGAAGAGAACATCAGGTAAAAGAATGATCCTCAGTTACAATGCAGTAAGTACTAAAATGTATTATTTTCCTTTTGGCAGACAAGGATAGTGTTAAACAAAGCAGATCAGGTGAAACCTGAGGAACTAATGAGAGTGCAAGGGTCGCTAATATGGAATATATCCCCCCTTATGTCGTCAGCTCAACCCCCAATTATGTATACAACTTCTCTTTGGTCAAGACCCTACGAACCTTGGGCACCTGTGAGGCTACTACAAGCACAGGAAAGGGCTTTTCTTAAAGATCTCCGATCAGCAGTTGACAAACGAATTGAAAACAAAATAGCTAGCGCAAGAAGATTTGCTGTAAGTGACAAAAAATACCTATTCTAACTTTTCTAAATTAAAAATGACTAAACATCTCTTACTTAATTAGATAATAGGGCAACTCGTTTATTCTTTGACTTTCGAAATAGTTTATTATTTTTGAAGCAGACGCAAATCAAATAAACTCTAAACAAGATAATTGTGTACCAAGTTCGGAAACTATTTCAAATGTTATTGGACAGAGTACCTGATCTTTTCAAGAAAATACTAATTACCTGATCGCTCACGTATCGAAGTTGAAATCATTTTCCTTTTCATTCACCCAAGATTATTAGATAATTAAAGAGTTCACGATATAAACAATCAAAATACACACATTATTTTACTAATCATAATCAACATTACCACACCACTATGGCCCGACTTTTACCGTATACTACACGAACAGTAAATAATACTGAATAGAGTCCGTCAGTGTTATCGATATGTGATACTCATCAAGGTAAAATGAAGAGCAGAGCCAGCTGATAAAAAAGAACTGATAATGATACGAAGCGTCATTTTTATTGAAAATTTTAATCAAATAAATTACATAATTTAAAATAATACTGTATAATGTGTTAATTTTTAGGTACGCGTTAGAAACCATGCTAAAATGGTAGATTGTTATTTAACGACATATTACAACCACAAATCTGTATTCGGAAATAAGAAGCAGATAGCCGATCAAATAACCGAACATCCTCAAGATTACCATATCTACGAAGGCCTTTCGACACTGACAAACATCTCTCGATATGATTTGCCCGATCCCGAAGTCTATCGGGATTTCTTCAAATTGAATCCTCTATACGAGTTTCAGCCATTATCGGCAACATGCACCTACTTCAGGGGATGTCCCATCAATAGGCTCGATGTGGCCATTGCATACGATCTCCCGGAACTTGTCGGGAAACACAAGCGCCTCGTGGAAGCAACCCTTGCACAAGCAAACATTACTGCCCCTGCAAGTTGAACAACGTCCAACTAATGGGACCAAGTATGTTTTTCTGCAGTCTGCAAGGATTCCTTATTGAACGTGTTCTACCATTAGAAGGCTCCTTCTAATATTTTCCCGGTGCCGTTGTTGGGCTACATTTGCCAGAAAAGTTAATTAATAGTAAATAATTAACTGCTATCTTTTAAGTAATGTAGATCGTGATATATGCTCTCTAAGTTTAATAAACTAATGCCAAAACAACGGTGGACAAATAACGAACTTAGTTGCGCTTTAAAAGTATATTCTCCTGCAGTTGTGTGTGTTGATCGCATTTAAGAATTCATTTTAACCGGAGTGTTCAAGTAAAGGCGCCTTTTGTTCCAAATGAGTGGGTATTTTAAAACCAGAAGATGTACAATTCCTTATAAATTAGTGCCGGTGTTGAGTAGGTACCTCTAAGTGAAGAATATATACGTGCGTATAGTCGGTAGTCGATTGATTTGAGTATATATATATATTTTTTTTTTTCACTTAATTATAAGTATTTTACGACAGTCATTTTTCGCTATTAATTTAACTATTGTATTTCAAAAGTTAGCTGTAAGTTGCAACATCCTTCAAGAATTACATATTTGTATTATATATGTTCTGTTAATTTGTACATACGTATGTCGTTTGTCAACATTGAACAATATTGAACTAACTGTACTTTATTAATAAATTGTTAATTTAAAAATTAATTATTTTATCTTCATAAACATAAATGGCTATTTAAAATGGTAAATTTTAAACAATTCTGCTAATCTCCGATTTGCATTTAAATACTTTCACTTCACTACAATGAATGCACCCATTTAATAGTTGATATAGATGTATCTATAAGAAGAAAATTAATCATTGATATCTCACTTCTATAGTTGTCAGTTCTACATAACCTTACATAAATACAAAAATTCACTATATTTTTTTAAGTTTAATTCGCATATATTTTTTATTTTATGAAAAATTACCAATACCTGGTTATTAATAATGTAAGAGCATTTTATTTATAGTAGTTAATTGTACTTTAAAACAGAAATTACTTAATAAATATGTACTTCTAACCCTAAAATTTAAGCCATATATTGCGTCAGAAGTAACATGATGATTTTATGAATATTTTAGCAAAAAGTAACAATAAAAGGTACTTGACAAAATGTAAACATCTGTTTGACTTCTAAAATGCATAATATCGTTTAAAACCTTCAATTATCATGGCCAAATATGTGCCAGAAACTATAATAAGGTAAGAAGTTCTTATAGCATATTTTTAATACTCTAATATTTGTTGTTCAACTTGTAGTGTAACTATTTTGCTAACAGTTGGACTGTTGCTCCTGATAAATAAATCTTTTTCTGAACTGAAATTGCTTCAAAAATTATTACCAGAATATAGCTGGCTTATTCATGGTATACAAAACATTTTAGGATATTCAACAGTGTTTATACCTGGATATTTAATTTTTAAATATACAAGAAAGATCAATTATCTGGAAAGACCAGGTCCTTAAATTCAGCGACTAATAACAATTACTTAATAAAAATATTTTTTAGGTAACACAACTTTTAGTTTCATTATTAGAGCATGCTTTGGTTATGAAGAACTTCCTGACCACACTACTGCATCACCTGTCCTTGCAACACCTAACAAAGGATTATTATATGATGCTTTTTTGTTAACATTTTATTTTCTGGGTTTACAAGTTTCATATTTGGTATGGGGTGTATTACAAGAAAAAGTTATGACCCAAGTACAAGAAACTGATCCATATATTATAGTTTTGTACCTCAGGTCCTGTTTTAGGACTATACAAATTCGTTAGGAGAAAAAGGACGTTTCAAGGATTCACAGTTTTTAGTCTTTGTAAATAGGATTTTGGCATTTACATTATCAGGTTTAATAATAGCTTGTACAAGGCAACCACGTCACAAAGCACCTTTATACAAATATGTCTATTGCTCTTTCTCAAATATTATGAGCTCATGGTGTCAATATGAAGCTTTAAAATATGTTTCTTTCCCACATCAGGTTGATTACAAATATTAAGAGAAAATATTTGTGTAATTATTATTTTAGGTTTTAGCAAAAGCAGCTAAAACAATCCCTGTAATGATAATGGGCAAAATAGTTTCTAAGACAACATATGAATTTTATGAATATGTAACAGCATCTATTTTGTCCCTAGGAATGTTATTTTTTATGCTCAACAGTGGAGATGAAAATAATGGTAAAAAGTGTATAGTGCATTTACATCATTTAAAAAAAATGTTGTTTTAGGCTCGAGAACTACAACATTCTTTGGTATTTTACTCCTTTGTTCCTACGTTATATTTGATAGTTTTACATCAAATTGGCAAGGAGTACTTTTTAAACAGTATGGAATGAGTTCATTACAAATGATGTGCGCAATTAATTTATTTTCCTGCACTTTTACAGCGGTATCGTTACTACAACAGGGAAGTTTAATTAGCTCCTTTAATTTTATGACGCAATTTCCAAAATTCTGTTTTGACTGTGTACTGTTATCAGTTTGCTCGGCGGGAGGTCAACTATTTATATTTAAAACAATTTCCACGTTTGGCCCTCTTGTCTTTGCCATTATAACAACAATAAGACAGGGTTTCTCTATACTACTCAGTTGTGTAATTTATCATCATAAAATCAGTTTATTCGGTGTATTCGGAATTTTTCTGGTATTTCTGAGTATATTTTTGCGAATATATTGCAGCTATAGAATTAGAAAACGCAAAAAGCCAATCGTCGGTTAACGTTTATATATGAAATACATGACGCACATTTTATTGTATTTTATACGATAGAAAAAATATAGTTCCTTTGACAAGTATTACAGTCTTTTTATTNAATCAGTCTATAGAGATGGCATTAATAGACTGGAACACCGCTATGAGAAATGTATCAGCCTTGGAGGAGATCATGTTGAGAAATAAAAAAAAAAAAATTTTTAAAACCTTGTTTTTCTTGGTCAGGCCGGAAACTTATCAATCCACCCTCGTATGTCCGTTGTAACTGTCGACTGCCATTAGGTGTCATATGTGTATCTAAATAATTAATTACACATGTTTCAAAAGCAGCCCTTAATACGAACCCTCCCCTTATCAGCGCACAATGGAATTCTGTATTTAATGGTTCAAAGAAACTTTACGTTCAAGTACAAATCGATTTATCAAGTTACTAGAGCAAATCTGAATAATGTTTGATATTCGGGCTTGATGATCGCGATCTAGGATCGTTTCTCCTTCAATCAGCATCCTCAGGAAACCTAGGGAGGTGTTAAGTCCTTAGCTGTGGTTGTAAAGGACTTCTCACCGAAAGAAACACAATCCTAGAGCACGGCAAGCATTATTCTGATGACACAGGTAATGAAAGCATAATTCTTTTTACTGGTAGAACAAAATTAGGTCACGACGTTTCGGATATTTTTAATATAATTCCAAAAACTAATGTACATTTGTTTGTCCGCAAGTATCTCAGAAAGAACTCCACACATTAGAATAAGATTTATTACACAATTGTCCTAAAATGTACAGAAGGTTTTAAAGTTTTCAATTTTATTCAATAATCAAAGATAACCGCTAGTTGTGCGCGTCAACGAAACGTTGAGAAGCCAAAATCCATCAACACGACTGTACCATTCTCAGAAAGAAACATTTCATTATCAAGCAAACGCTGCAAAAGCTTTGACTAATTTTTAAATTCACTTTTAAAAACTTGAAACAAGTACAAACAGACAATAGAATTCGTTGCGAATTGGACAAATTTAATACACGATGTAAAATAGATTACAGACTTGAAATCTGCCGCCTGTGCGATCCTTTAAAAAGAAATTTTATACATTTTGCATCCTTAAATTTGGGTCTGGGCAAGACAATGAAATTGGTAGCCGTTTAATTCAATTTCGTTTCTTAAATTAGTTTAAGTTTAATTTAGTTCTACGGAATGCCATTCACAAACCATTTGCATAAAAATCACTCTAGCAGGGCTTCCCCAAGCGCAAGAATTAAAAGAATTAAACGATCTGTAATTTCCAGTTTTATTTATTACCAACGATAAACACAAAAAGTTTTATTAAGGTTCCTAATTTTTTTCACAAAACGCATTGTTTTTATGCATCGGCTAAATAAATCCTTTGAAGAATAACAATTCCTTAACTAACTCGACACAAATTTTCACTAAATTATCAAATACAATTGATGCAATTAAACTGTTTACACTAGAGATCCAATCTAATAAAATTATACAATTAATTACCCCTAACGTTTTAACTTGAACAAATTTGAGACAATAAGAACAATAAAATAAGCATAAGTGTCTAATAAAAGTTCTACATGAAGTACCTACTTCGTAATTTACTTTGAAGATTGCAGAATTCTTTTTGGCAATGTAGTATTTGTTTTCCTATAGAAATTTAAATTAATTTTAACTTTTAACTTTTTTATAAGCAATTACTTATACTGGAAATACGTTTAATATAGTTCTACAGGACAATATTCAGGATATCACAAATCACAATAAATTTAATACCATAGTTGGTGTCTATATATTTCTCAGAATTGCTCATAAATTTCGATGAGATTTCACTGTTTTAATATTACCATTAACCCAGGAAGGTTTTGAACAACGTACGTCCTGTTGACCCCCCAAGGACTTAACACCTACCATACGTATAATAGTTCTGGCATCTCAACGGATCCATTACATCAATATGCACTTGAAATCGATATATCAATTGTAAACATAAGAAAATGTATTTGGATTTTTAGAAGGAGTTAGCGAGAAAGGAAGAAGCAAACTTATGTATGTATAACATTATCCACTCAAGTTACATGGACTTTTATCCTTTGGGGCCAAATTTCTAACTGAAACGAATCTAAAACTGAAAAACATACTTTCCGCATCTTTAACTTCAAAAATTTCCCAATCTTATTACTTTTCAATGTAATTCTAAATTGAGCTTATAACGAAAACGAATTTAAAAACGTCAAAACATTTGGTTTTTGTTCCGCAAATTTATTTAGAAAATCTGACAATAGTTTCGGCTATTAAGCGATGATAACTTCGCCTGCTTTACAATTTTATTATCTACTAGAAGGTCTAAAGCATCGGAATGAATTTGGTCGTTCAGTAAAAATTTATTACTGCCTTTGGCTCCGGTTATTTCTAAAATTTCTAATAGTAAATCAAGCTTTTTGCTTTTACCCGATAAATAGAGCAACTTTTGTCTATATCATCCCATTTGATTGGTGAATTATTGAATTTTCATGTTCAAAATTTAAAAAAAAACCACAGACAGACACACGAGTGACCCTATATGGGTTCCGTTTTATATTCGGACGTAGAGAACCCTAAAAATTAATTCCCTTTTTTCTTTTATCGCTTGTGCTAAATATTTGCGATAAACAACGTCCTAATATGAATACGTAGCTTGAAAAGCAAAATAATGAAGTAAAGCAGTTTTTGGAATTTATATTTTGACTAAACCTTCGCCGCGCTACTGTCACAGCAATGCTGATACGTATGTATGTACTCGGGATGTCGAAGGTTTTGAAGCTGACAATGAGAGAAAATAGTATCTCAAATTATTTTTATCTTCGCTCTATTTATAAACGGTTGTGTGTGACATTGGTATAAAATTCACGCTGTAATGTCTCTTTAAAATTGCAATTCACTGCATTTCTCATTACTATTTCTGTTTTTACTGTTGCATTACCAATTACTTCGTAATGTTTATTGCACTCATTAACAATGTTACTGTTCCAAACCAGATTGGCTGGAAGAGATGGATTATAAAAAGTTCCTTTAGACAATATGTCGTCGTATAATTTTATCAAGGACTGAATTTCAAAAATTATTTTTCGCCATATATTTTTAATTTCATGACCGAAAAAAGGTCGTTTCTCATTTAATCATTTAATTAGAAAATTCCCAACTGGCCGGTGAAATTATCGGCGAATACTTTTCCACGGAAAGTATGTGAAATAAACTGAAAAGCTTTTCGGTTGGCTATCGTGTTACACTTTTTGAAATATCTCATGTTTTGTAATGAAATGCGTAGGCGAAGTTTTACAAACAGTTTCTAATTTAGTTATACACATCATAGACATTTCATGTAAATTTAGAATACCATAATGACATAAGCATAAAACCCTACGTCAGGTATTCTTACGTAGTTCCAGACACGCCAAATTCGCTTTATAGATTTACATCGGCTTTTAGCAACGAACATTAAAATAAATGAACCGCACATAATCGGGTCAAATTTTTCCATTTTCTTGCACGGCTTTCTTGTTTGCAAATCACACAACCGAAAAGATAAATCTATAACCCATGATTCAGAAATTCTTCTCGCCGTCACCGTCCACAATTTTCCCACGTCGCTTCTCTGTCATCAAGAAAGTAGGCAGTTTTGAAAAAAACTCTGCACCTGGTCAAAATCTATATAAGTAATTTCAAAAAGTATCTATTATAAACAACCCTGAGAAATCCCAGAAAAGTTACCAAAAAGTACTAAAAGAGCGTTTGGCGTTAAACTTATTTAGAACGTTTTTATGAGTTATATCAAAATTCTCCCATCAGATCCATGTGGGTGAAGGGGATTTTTTTAAAAGTTATATATGTTTACTGTACCTATTACCTGTATGTAGTTAAAATGACCTTGAGATAGCTACATTACGCTTTGAGTATCTATAATTTTTTGACCATTAAATGTTTTTCTGGAGAATGGAATTTCCATAGGGTTTCCCAGAAAAAAAAAACGGACATATGACTGTTTGATTGGTTTTAAATCGTTGCGGATCATGAAGTAATCCAATAACGACAATAAGCAGTGGATTAGGAGCTGTTCGGCGTGACCAGTTTCTGCAAGGGAGACAATAACGAAGCTTTGATTTTTTTTTAATGATTGCCGGGATCTATTAAAAGAATTTTCGAATGCGGTTGCTGGCGTCGATAGCCACACACGGTCGAGGATGGGCAAACACAATTTGGGCGCTCAGTGCATAGCTTTCATGTAACGAGTAGAGTGAACATCTCCTAAGCCATGGAGGCCCGGAAGATGTCCTCATGGCTATCGCTGCTACTGGGTGTTGTACTACTCACGGCCGTCTTGCAGGGTACGTTTACTACTTTACGTTTCGTCCTCGACCAATTCCATCATCACCCCCCTTTTGAAAACACCGCCGGGAAAAAAGTCCTTTGAGTGTCGAAAGAAAAAAAAAATGTGGTGTTGCTAATCAAAGAGGACGAAAGTTGTGTGCGAATGTGTGATATTGGTGATATCAAGTGATAACAGTGTTATGTAACGTCCGCGAGGAAATTCTAAAATCTGAATATACATCTCTAGTGCTATTTTAGGATGTATCGCAGGTCGTTAGAAACCCCTATTTTCGGCTACTCCTTCAGGACCCAAATTAGGACCTTTTAAATTAATGCGAAAGGCGATGCCTGTAAGATTATTTAAGTAGATTTTAATTTTCAAATAAACACAAGATCTCTAGCCTAAAAGTAGCTAAACCTGATGCATTTGACGACATACCTACTAGGCAACGAGCCAGCTACGGTTATCCTAGACTTCGTTCTAAATATAATATAGACACACACGTACCAAACTACCCACAGTTTTTCGAAAAAAGAAGAAAATTAAAACTCATATTTTCAAGATTACAAACTCGATACGAGTGTTTTTAATTTTTATAACTAATATCCAAATGACGTTATACGTTCAGAGCGCTATCGTTTTCATTTTACAATAATTGTACAAAATATAAACCAACAGCTGTTACACTGGCCCAATGCCATTTTGGCTATTAGTATCATTAAATACTCTCAACATTTTTTTTCTAAAGTCAAAATTCCTTAAAAGTTAAATGTACGTAACCGATGGCAAAAGTTGTCGCTGTTTTTTTTATCGTATTTTCGGATTAAATGAAATGAAGCTAACTTTAGTCGGCGTCCAGATTTTGCAATTGAATCGAGGTCGGAGCTAAATACGTTATTCACAAGTTATTACCGAAATATTTAACTTAAAGAAATTTATTCGTTTTCTGTTTATTGCGAGTGTACACAGTCATCTTACTTAAAAATATCATTTTGCTTGTTAAATTGGTTCTTTTTATCGGAGCCCTATAGGATTCAGTACGAAAAAGGAAATATCATTTTATTCAAAAACGGATTTTGGCTGTTTTTCAAAAGCCAAAGGTACTTTTTTACTTTTCGTAATATTTCTTGCCAATGTTGTTATATAAGTATTCCTTATTTTCGGAAAAAGTTTTATCGATGCTTTTCACTATAATATTTTGTCTCTTATAAGTTGTTAAATGTTATTCTTATTTACAAACGAAACTATAATTATGACGCTGCAAATTTTTCACAATCAGGAATGCGGTTAAATCCTTTTAAATTTATTTCCCCGTCTTTAAATTACTTTCAATACGATCGGAAGTGATTGATGTTCGAAGTTGACAAGATTTTAATCCATGCTTACCGATCTGCGCTTGAAAAGCCAAAGTAATTTCCTATTTTCTTCAGATATTTGTCTTCCAACCAAATAATTTTTTATGTATATTGAAAATCTGTCAGATAATAAACATAAAATCTATTTCCAATTCTCCAATATCTATTAATCAAAAATAACATTAAAAAAATAGCGATCACCCAAAAGTTTGCATTTACAACAAAACTAATTAAAGTCAAATGTGAATTAAGTTCAGTCAATTTTATATTCAATTGATTAAATAGTTTTACACAATTATTTAATTAGTAAATTCTTAATTAAAACCTCACTGGAAAACATTACTAGGTCCTACAATATTTAAAAATCGTAATTATAATTTTAGACAACATTTACGAATAAGAACAGACAGGTCTCTCTGTTTCACATTCTTACGTGATTAGAGTAAATCTTTAACAATAAGTAAACCAAACATTAAATAACTTCAGGATAGCGATCTTTCGAGTTCGCTAATATTGAAATGTTTGTCTAAAAAAGAATGGAAGATCAAATCTTCAAAATTGTACCCACAACAATCCCCGACCGTTTCCAAAATCCCTCACACTTACTTAAATTCGTAATAAATTATAGGAGTGCAAGGTGAGGCTGAGTCTGAGGGCCCCTCCGAATCCGAATGTCGTCCTTATATCGAGAAAGCGCTGAAGGAACTTGAAACTGGAGAAGGCGGAGAAAAGGATGATGGGGATAGTAAGGAGGATATCCCAACAGTAGAGATAACGGACGATGCCGATTTACCAAATAATGGTAAAGACGACGATGCCGATGGAGAAGATAATGATAGCAACGAAAGTGTAGAAAACGAAAAGGTCGACGATACCGATAGCGCCGAGGTAACTGAATATCAAAATTTAAATTCATATCTTAAAAACGAAGTTTAGAATTTCGAATCGGATTTAGTACCTACTTAACTTTATCTACGTATTATAACTACAATTTTCAGAAAGACGGTGACGAATCCGACAAATCAGGAGAAGAGGATAGCGTTGAAGAAGAGGTTGGTATTAAATCGGTCTCAGCCAACCTCTCAATCTTCAGTAAGTTTCTCCTATAATTGTTCAATAAAAGAAAAAAAAATCACTCTGAATGTCAAAGTTCATGTTTCCCAAACTTACACGAAGATTGACGGGGAAAGCGATATACGTTTTGTTTACTTCAGTAATCATTTTGGTAGGTAAATAAAATTGAGAATACGCAAACTACACAAAGTGCTCAACCGGACGATAAGCCAGATGACTCCCATGAAGACAAAGACGATTCTGACGAAGCCCAGCCTAACGCTACAGACGATGATGATGATGACAGCAAAGAAGATGACGCCGCCGGTAACAAAGATGACAGCGAAGAAGAGAAAGTAGACAATGATGACAGCAAGGAAGACGATAAGAATGATAGCAAAGAAGATGACGATAAAAATGATAGCAAAGAGGATCAAAAGGATGACGACAGCAAAGAAGATCAAAAGGTCGACGATGATAGTAAAGAAGATCAAAAAGTGGACGATGATAGCAAAGAAGACCAAAAGGATGACGATAGTAAAGAAGATAAAAACGACGATAGCAAAGAAGAAGTCAAAACCACAGCTGGAAGTGCTAAGACCGACGATGACGATGACGATGATAGCAAAAGAACTCGTGAAAAAAGAGACGAAAGCAAAGAAGATGACGGTAGAGTCAATGAAATTACATTAATTCATTTTCGTTTCTTCCTTCATTAAAATTTTCAGATGGTGAATCCAATGGCAAAAATGATAGCAAGGAAGACGATGATAGTGGTGAAAAAGATGGAAACGGAGATGATGACGATGATGACAGCGACGAGGATGGTACTCCAGAAGAAGAATTGTCCCAAGTGTATGAAGAACCTGCAGATGCAAGACCTAGAGATCATATCTACCAACTACTAAAATTGGACGAAGAATCCGAGAAAATTGAAGAAATAGTCGACAGGGTTTCTGAAATAACTCTAAGAGAACTTAAAAAAGTTTATGAAAATGCTATAAAGCCTTTGGAAACTTTATACAAATACAGGGACCTTAGTAACAGACACTTCGGTGATCCAGAAATATTTTCCAAGCCACTTATCCTTTTCATGGGTCCATGGAGCGGTGGTAAATCCTCCATAATCAACTATCTTCTCGATAACGAGTATGACGAAACATCGTTAAGGACAGGTTTGTTAATATGCCAAAACTATAAATAATTAATAATATTTCCCTAATGTTTAAAACATCCCAAGGAGCCGAACCTTCGCCCGCGTATTTCAATATCCTCATGTACGCAAATGAGTCCGAAATTCTTGATGGTACCCAACTAGCCGCCGATTACACATTTTCGGGATTGCAAAAATTCGGTCAAGGATTAGAAGAACGCCTAAAGGGATACAAATTGCCCAAACCCTTACTAGAAAAGGTAATGCTAAATCCAACTGGCTCTAAGAAAAAATTTAAAACTGGGGACATTTTTTAGGTAAACATCGTTGAAATTCCTGGTATTTTAGAAGTTCGAAAACAAGTGTCTCGAGTATTTCCATTCAACGACGCTTGCCAGTGGTTCATAGACAGAGCAGACATTATATTTCTAGTATACGACCCTTCGAAATTGGATGTAGGACCAGAAACGGAAGCTATTTTGGACCAGTTGAAGGGAAGAGAACATCAGGTAAAAGAATGATCCTCAGTTACAATGCAGTAAGTACTAAAATGTATTATTTTCCTTTTGGCAGACAAGGATAGTGTTAAACAAAGCAGATCAGGTGAAACCTGAGGAACTAATGAGAGTGCAAGGGTCGCTAATATGGAATATATCCCCCCTTATGTCGTCAGCTCAACCCCCAATTATGTATACAACTTCTCTTTGGTCAAGACCCTACGAACCTTGGGCACCTGTGAGGCTACTACAAGCACAGGAAAGGGCTTTTCTTAAAGATCTCCGATCAGCAGTTGACAAACGAATTGAAAACAAAATAGCTAGCGCAAGAAGATTTGCTGTAAGTGACAAAAAATACCTATTCTAACTTTTCTAAATTAAAAATGACTAAACATCTCTTACTTAATTAGATAATAGGGCAACTCGTTTATTCTTTGACTTTCGAAATAGTTTATTATTTTTGAAGCAGACGCAAATCAAATAAACTCTAAACAAGATAATTGTGTACCAAGTTCGGAAACTATTTCAAATGTTATTGGACAGAGTACCTGATCTTTTCAAGAAAATACTAATTACCTGATCGCTCACGTATCGAAGTTGAAATCATTTTCCTTTTCATTCACCCAAGATTATTAGATAATTAAAGAGTTCACGATATAAACAATCAAAATACACACATTATTTTACTAATCATAATCAACATTACCACACCACTATGGCCCGACTTTTACCGTATACTACACGAACAGTAAATAATACTGAATAGAGTCCGTCAGTGTTATCGATATGTGATACTCATCAAGGTAAAATGAAGAGCAGAGCCAGCTGATAAAAAAGAACTGATAATGATACGAAGCGTCATTTTTATTGAAAATTTTAATCAAATAAATTACATAATTTAAAATAATACTGTATAATGTGTTAATTTTTAGGTACGCGTTAGAAACCATGCTAAAATGGTAGATTGTTATTTAACGACATATTACAACCACAAATCTGTATTCGGAAATAAGAAGCAGATAGCCGATCAAATAACCGAACATCCTCAAGATTACCATATCTACGAAGGCCTTTCGACACTGACAAACATCTCTCGATATGATTTGCCCGATCCCGAAGTCTATCGGGATTTCTTCAAATTGAATCCTCTATACGAGTTTCAGCCATTATCGGCAACATGCACCTACTTCAGGGGATGTCCCATCAATAGGCTCGATGTGGCCATTGCATACGATCTCCCGGAACTTGTCGGGAAACACAAGCGCCTCGTGGAAGCAACCCTTGCACAAGCAAACATTACTGCCCCTGCAAGTTGAACAACGTCCAACTAATGGGACCAAGTATGTTTTTCTGCAGTCTGCAAGGATTCCTTATTGAACGTGTTCTACCATTAGAAGGCTCCTTCTAATATTTTCCCGGTGCCGTTGTTGGGCTACATTTGCCAGAAAAGTTAATTAATAGTAAATAATTAACTGCTATCTTTTAAGTAATGTAGATCGTGATATATGCTCTCTAAGTTTAATAAACTAATGCCAAAACAACGGTGGACAAATAACGAACTTAGTTGCGCTTTAAAAGTATATTCTCCTGCAGTTGTGTGTGTTGATCGCATTTAAGAATTCATTTTAACCGGAGTGTTCAAGTAAAGGCGCCTTTTGTTCCAAATGAGTGGGTATTTTAAAACCAGAAGATGTACAATTCCTTATAAATTAGTGCCGGTGTTGAGTAGGTACCTCTAAGTGAAGAATATATACGTGCGTATAGTCGGTAGTCGATTGATTTGAGTATATATATATATTTTTTTTTTTCACTTAATTATAAGTATTTTACGACAGTCATTTTTCGCTATTAATTTAACTATTGTATTTCAAAAGTTAGCTGTAAGTTGCAACATCCTTCAAGAATTACATATTTGTATTATATATGTTCTGTTAATTTGTACATACGTATGTCGTTTGTCAACATTGAACAATATTGAAC
>NW_020439011.1:279673-297595 GCF_000699045.2 Agrilus planipennis | reverse complement strand
CCTTTATACAAATATGTCTATTGCTCTTTCTCAAATATTATGAGCTCATGGTGTCAATATGAAGCTTTAAAATATGTTTCTTTCCCACATCAGGTTGATTACAAATATTAAGAGAAAATATTTGTGTAATTATTATTTTAGGTTTTAGCAAAAGCAGCTAAAACAATCCCTGTAATGATAATGGGCAAAATAGTTTCTAAGACAACATATGAATTTTATGAATATGTAACAGCATCTATTTTGTCCCTAGGAATGTTATTTTTTATGCTCAACAGTGGAGATGAAAATAATGGTAAAAAGTGTATAGTGCATTTACATCATTTAAAAAAAATGTTGTTTTAGGCTCGAGAACTACAACATTCTTTGGTATTTTACTCCTTTGTTCCTACGTTATATTTGATAGTTTTACATCAAATTGGCAAGGAGTACTTTTTAAACAGTATGGAATGAGTTCATTACAAATGATGTGCGCAATTAATTTATTTTCCTGCACTTTTACAGCGGTATCGTTACTACAACAGGGAAGTTTAATTAGCTCCTTTAATTTTATGACGCAATTTCCAAAATTCTGTTTTGACTGTGTACTGTTATCAGTTTGCTCGGCGGGAGGTCAACTATTTATATTTAAAACAATTTCCACGTTTGGCCCTCTTGTCTTTGCCATTATAACAACAATAAGACAGGGTTTCTCTATACTACTCAGTTGTGTAATTTATCATCATAAAATCAGTTTATTCGGTGTATTCGGAATTTTTCTGGTATTTCTGAGTATATTTTTGCGAATATATTGCAGCTATAGAATTAGAAAACGCAAAAAGCCAATCGTCGGTTAACGTTTATATATGAAATACATGACGCACATTTTATTGTATTTTATACGATAGAAAAAATATAGTTCCTTTGACAAGTATTACAGTCTTTTTATTAATAATTAATTGAGGCATTTTCTTATATTATTAAAAATCAAACATCTTTTTCAAATATTTAATAGAAATTAATTGCAAAATATATATAAAAAACAAATCGAGCATACCTGATTCAAGAATAAAGGTCAGTATGAGTTATATAGGTGTGTAAAATACAAAAAATATATATATATCAACAGTACAAAAAAATATAAATAAAAAATAATACAATCTTAATAGCCTCTCAATTTTTCATCATAAGAAATATTATAAATCAACTTAATGACTTTTTGAAAAAAAATTAATATAGAAACTGATTTAAAACATTCATCATTGTATATCTTACGTTTTCTTTTTAAATTTTTACATAGCCAACAATAAGTAATTTTGTGTTCAAAATTAATAATGTATAGCCTAAACTTTTATTGGGTTTAATTGTCACTGGTAATTTGCAATTATTTGTAAAACACGCTCAATTTAAGGAACTACTTTTAACAATTTATCAAATAAATGTATGGATGCATGCACTTTTTGATATCTCTCTTTAAAAAAGTCTCGATTGGTGAACTGTACAATAATTACAAAAATATATACACAATTAGTTAACTGACGATGAGATTATTTTGTAATAGTACCGTAAAATTTTGCTAGGTTTTTTTAATAATACCAAGCCCAACAAGGCTATCTTTCTCTTGCTCTGTTAGAAAATCTTTGTATCTTTTAAAATAATTAGTACCGCAAAATTGCTTTAAATAATCAGTCAGCAGATCACTAATAGACATTTTGTATATGGGATCTTTAAACTCTAGGGAACTAAGTTCTTCACTGTCAGAATCTTCTTCGTCAAATGTCTCATCGTCACTTTCATGTCCATTTAAACTTACGAAATTATCCTCTGAAGTCTGCAGAAATATGATAGAATTTTAAACTTTCACATTGCTGCTTATATTACAATTGTCAAATCTAACTAAATACCGAAAACAACGGAAAAATATTTTTTAATATCGCGGTTACATACTGAAATAGATTTTCATTAAGTTAACTTACCTGACCAGAAACATGAAAAATTTGATTAGATTCCAGCAGATGTAACTCAAGGCACAGCAATTGAACTAATGTTTTGAATATATGCATCAGCAAAGGTATTTGCCTTACTCTGGAAATCCCCGAGCGTGAATTTGGTGTTTCCATTATTATTATCGAATTGCTTAAATTCTCCCCCTGAACGGTAATATTCGATAACCTTTTATCGTTCGATACCAGCGAATGTTCAAGAATTTTAGCTAAGGCCATTATGCTACAATATAAACCTTTAAATTCTACTAAACTTCATTCTTTTGCAATATACCTACTTCAGACGAAGTTCAAATTTTCCGTAGTAAACATATGGTTTCGACAACCATTTATTCAAGACGAAAACCAGCGCACTTTCGCCTTGTGGACCTGGTATCTGATTTAAAAATTCCATCGTATCCTGCATATTGTAATAAAAGAGATATGCAAATATCACAATTAAATGCTCCTCCATCAACGTAGTTCTTTGCATCTTACTTAAGACCGAACGAAGTAAATAATCGATATGTGAATTAAGAAGTGTGCCCAAAGTATGCATCGCAGTTATACATAAACGACCAATTTGTTTGCACGCAAGGACCATTTTTTGAGGATCCAATATATGCTTAAGAATGTCTATGGTATAATCTGCACCAGTACGACCCTCCCCATCGACAAAATTATAAATTTGGGAAGACGCTTTTAACAAAAAATTACGCAAACAATTCGTTCCACTCTAAAATAAACAAAAATTAAATAATTACACTGATACTGAAAACAAAATATATTCTAATACAAACACGAACCTGCATTACTGTAGTGTCGTTTACATAAAGTATGCATTTATATGTCGCCATAAAGCCCTGATGTAATAAAACTTCGCTAAGAGGCAAGGGGGAGTTAATAACAATAATCCCTAAAAGTTCTAAGGCACATGACTGTGCATTGTGAATGGTAACTGAATGGTTAACAGGATGATGTGTACTCAGGCAGTCAAAGATAATAGGAAGTATCGTTTCTTGTGTTTCATTGACTGTTTCTTCATTCAAACACAAATACTTAACTATTGTCTCACAATTGTTTAAAATATAATGGTAACTTAGGTTCTTCCAAAAACATCCAACACTTAAATTTACTAAGTCACTTCTCATTTGTGTTACAAACAAAGGGTCCCGCTAAAATTCAGAACTTGAATTTAAAAAAAATCGTAATAAATCAATTGCATGTTATACCTTTATTATATTAATTATGCCCCTCAAACCAAGTTCTTGAATTGGTTGAGAAACAAGAGGTATAGCTCTATTAAGTCCTGTAATTATTGCCTGCCTGAGTTCCAAAAGATGCCGTGTTACAACCGAATCTCGCACGTTCTCTGTCTGTATTGCTACGGACCTAAAGCATGAATAATTTAAATTCCATAAAAATTAGTAAAATGTTTAAACACACCTTATAGCAGATACTTTCAGAATATGATTGTCTGAATATAAATTGTTAATTATATGAGGTATATATGTCTCCCAAATATCGGAAGTTATTATGGGGCTAAATTGAGCAACGACTAACATAATTCGCCCTTGAAGAACCCAAGAAGGGCATCGCTGAAGAATCTCAGCCCATTTAGTGAGGTAGTTATTGATATCAAAACTGGTGTGTTCAAGTTTAGTTAGTTTAATTACATAATTGCTTATAGATCCTAAACCGTACATCAGGCTCTCCATAATTCTCCAATAATACGATTCGTTCATATCACCTGCTAGTACCATATGTCTATCTACAGCAGTAGCTAGGGCATTTGCCATATAGTTTTTCTCCATATCATATGTCAGCAACTAAATATATACAACATATAGAGAATTTGTGTACCTATTAACTGGTTTTTTTCTACTTTTTCATCATTATCTACGCTATATTTAGATAAAAATTTACCGTTAAAAGACATCGCGCATCATATCGCACATCATGGTCCAACCTTCCCTCTTCTATATCGTCAGCGACAAATTCTTCTTCAGTTTTCCACTTTTCTTCAGTTTCTGGAGTAACAGCCATAAATATGAAGAGATAATGTAAAAAATCGTATAGTGAATTTGAAATACAAACACCTTTCATAGTAGTTACAAGTGTTTGTATTAAATTAAAAATGCCGTTTATTAATTTAAAAAACAGGGGTTTTCCGTTGGTATTTTCCCCTACATCTCGCGGAACATCTAAAGTCAATGATAGTATTTGAACATAAGCTTCTCCACAACGTGAAAATATTTCCCAAATACTTGGTAAAAGGCGAACAATGGTATTTTGTGTTATTTCTGTTATTTGATATAAAAGTAAAGTAAAAGTTTTAACTATTTGAGATTTGAGTCTAAAATCGCTTTTTGGACTATAGGCTGAAATTAGCTGTGCACTGAAGAGATTATAAAATTTATCTACAATATTTGGTAACTCTGGACGAATATTGCTATCAGTTGATAAGACAGATACTATCTTACAAAAGACAGAGATAGCCTCAGACCGTTCAACTGTTGAGAACTTCTGTAAAAAATAAAGACAGTGTAGTTATTATTTTATGTTCGATTGATTTATATTTTAATATACTTTCTTACCTCTTCATTTTGACAAATATGATATAATCCTTCCAATGCAGATTTATAGCACAAACTAAGCTGCTCTATGCTACAAATACTAACAAAGTCATTGAAAAATTGTAGTGATCCTAAACATTCATCTAAATTAGAAGATTCTAATTTGGAGGAAATAACTTTAACTACTCCAGACCACTGCTGTGGAAAATCAAAATAAGCAATATATGCCAATGTTATGGCAACAGTATTTTGTATCACAGCTACAGACAGACCAGATGGTAATAAAGCTCTTATTTTATCTTTAACATAATCAGATACAACTGGGAGAAGAAACTCTTTCTCGTCTTTACACCAATGAATATGCACATATTGTCTCAGCAACACTGCTGCCATTTGTCGTTCTTCTGTAGCTTCATCAGAAGACAAAATAATTTCAAGCAAATAAATTCCATATTCTAAAATGGAGAGTACTGTCATATAATATAAGACATTAATGCAAATTAATGTAACCTTCTGTAACTTCTAATGCTTTATTCCTTTCCTCAGCCAAACGACGAAGTTCTGCATCAGGACTAAGCATACAACTTAATATTTCCAAAAGTGCAGTTTTTAAGGCCATTATTTAAACATATGCATAAAGCGAATTTTCCATTTAAATTAAACAGAATATAGTAATATATTGACCAGTTCCTTCGTCCACAGCACTAAAAAACATAAATTGATAACCTCTTCATATTTTGATACAGTCACTTACAATTTTTTAGGTTAAACATGCATTATATATGTCTTCCTTTCATAGTATAGCAAAGCACAAAATATCTTGTAAAACGAAAAATATAAAAACAGAAATATTATAACCGAATTATATAAAAAACGGTAATTTGAATTTAATAACACTAATAATAATAAAACATTATCTATTTCCATAGATAATTGATAGTCATTTAATAGATCTATGGCGGAGACAACGAACCAGTTGCACCATCTTACGTGTGTTATAGACAACATAGATTTAAAAAAATAAAATTCAAAAGTTTTTAAAAACTAATTTTTTGAAATTGACTTTTGGGTACTCAATCGCTCNCGCTGTTCCTTAAGTACCTCATTTATTTTAGGCTAAAATTAGATTATTTGTAACTTAAACATTAATTTAAAATTTTTGCTCATACTTCTACAACTCTGAAGTCTTCTATACTATTAAATTTGGATAGATACTTTTTTAAAAGAGGGTCAACTTGTAAATTAGCACTGTATTTATATTATATAATTATAAAAAATATTAATACGAAACGTACATATTACATCAATTTATTTCGCTAAGAGGTATATTTTACAAAATAGGTCTTTTTAATTACTTTAACAAGTGTCTACAGGTTAAGAGGCAAGGAGTACTATAGAGCCAACAATACTATTAAGTGTCCAATACTTGTACACGCAAAACTTTTCGAAAGTCTATTGTCTAGCGGTCAACCTTTCAACATCTAAGGGCACTTTTAATGAAAGTTTTTAGATTAATAATTTATACAGTTCAATATTTAACATAATAATTTAAATAATATAACACTGTAATACTCTATTTACAAAAATGAAATATCCATGTAATTAACTGAAAATGCTGTTTGAAACAATATCACAATCCTAAAGGTCCACCAAAAGTGGCAATAACAATTCTACATGAATTCTGTGACTACTACTTCGAAATGGTAGGGGATTTTACTCTGTAACATTAACAGTGATAGTTTTCCCTTTAGGATCATCAAAACGGTCCATTGTTTTAATATCAAAGATAAATATTAGACCAAAAGTCATTATTAAGACTAAAATAAATGTAACAAAAAGACCAGACCAAATTGGAATACTTGTAAATCCAACACAGTTGTAAGGATCCCCAAAAGATCCACTATTATTAGAACCAAAAAATGGTTGAATCTAAAAAAATTATATAAATATAAGACCCTGCTTTCAATAAAAAATTTAGTTTAACCACAGAACAATAACACAAATTAGCAGAATAACTTTACCTGAAATCCTGGTAAACTTAAATTGTAATTTTGATTTGTATATTCATAAAAAACAGAATTATTGCAAGCATATGAAAAGCCAGTTGGGGCATAAACATCTTTAACAGCTAAATCACTTTCTGAACCACTAGAAACAACTGTTAAATTGTTCAAATACCAATAACCACTTATTAACTCAAAGAAAAACCTAAAATTACAAAATCAGAATATGCATCAGCAAAATTATATATCATTTATTACGTTATAGTTGTTGCACTTCCTGTTAATGTAGCAACTATTGTACTATTACTGACTTGGTCACTAAAACTACTGCCGGCTGAGATGGATGTTCTAAAATCAGATAGTGATTATACAGAAAAATAATACAGAGAAGACATACACTTGGTCGTTAGCATAAAAAATTATGGGAGAATTCACATAGAGAATAGTATTGTTTGTTTTAAATACAATACGTGTATCAGCTTCTCCATCTTCAGTAGCCCTTACTTTTCTGTTCAATGCCTTATCTTCTGATGAAATCTGAAAAAAGTTTCTTTAAAAACCATTCCTGTAAGAATACAAATAATTGTCTTTTACCCAAGAACTTCTCAGGGCAGTTAGAATACCGGTTACATGTTTATGGCTTTGAGCAACTTTATCATATGTTTCAAAGGCCTTTAAAGCTGAAAAACGTAATTTATCAATCAAGTTTCAGTAACATACAATGTTATAGCTACCATGGTACTTAAAGTTTTGCGAATTATCCTCTTTGTTCTGAGGGTCATCCAATCTTACAATAATGATCTTATTATTTAATAAAATATCATCTGAAAGTTTGGACAGTGGAATCTCCAGAGCAGTAGGATAAATTTGTTTGACTGCATCAACAGGATCAAGAACAAATGGGAAATAACTTATAGCATTATCATCTTTGACAGTATCCAATTTTGTTCTTGATACTTCATCTCCAGATTTCAGTGCATTAAAATCTTCTTTACTTAACTATTTGAAAGGTATAACAATTAAATTACTAAATAATATGAATAGATATCATCAATAACTTACAGAATCTTTCACAAATACTAAGAGGTGGTTATCTTCATGAAAATGTTGTAAAAGGATATTACCAAAACTTTTTGCATTAATTCGTTGTAGAGCAGGAACTAGAGGAACGTTACTACAAAATTAAATGGCATGAGAATCGTATTGCTTTTAATTTTAACCTGTTTGTCAGGTAAGTATTGTATTGGGCGTGAACTATAGGTAAATCCTTACCTATTCTTTTCCCATAAGAAGACAGGAACAACATTTTTCGTTGCAGTTACAACAAAAAATATTACAGAAACTAAAATAAAAAACGAAATGAATGTATTTTGATTCATTTTGCACAGCACTTCAACTATACAGCAGGTACAATCACAAGACTTGTACACCAGTACAGCTGATAAACAAATCACGTGAATTAAATATAAATGTCTATGGCGCCTCCATTCGCCTGCAGTATAGGCTTTCCATTATACATACGTGTACGCAGTTAAGTCTAATAATTCACAATACAGAGTTTTATTGTCATTTTTAAAATAAAATCTAATTTAAATAGGAATTATTTATCAGAATGATAATTTTACTGTATACAATATTTAATTATACGAAATAGAAGAGAACTTTTAAATTTTTCTTTTATTTTGTTAATTCATTAGAGCTAAAGACGTAAATCACAGAAAATAAACCATGAAGAAGGAAAAGAAGAACAGTCATCCATGGAACGAAAAAAGTTCGATAATTCAATATTATATTTTCGACTACATACAAAACATTTAAAGGACAAATAAGATTTGCTATCTTGTATCATACTCAAAAAAGTGCAGTGCAGTTAATAATTGTAAAGTGGCAAGAAGTTTATGAATTGGCCCCCCCAGCATTTTTGTGTATGCCAAGATATTCTCATATATGCAGCATCTCTTAGGCCTTGATTTGTCTTATATTAAAATGGAACATTTTGTTAATAAGCATCAGAAAATCCCTTTTGCACAAACAAGAAAATATTTCAATTTGTCACTGAACAGGTAAAACCCTGAAGAACACACTCAGGAAGGTACAAAGCCTTCCAGAATTCTGTTGATATGGTTACAATGAACTCAGAAAAGGCTCATATAAAACGAAAGCCTGACTCTACTAATAAAGATTATGCTGGATCTAGTAAGGACAACTTGACTAGTGGTTCATATCAACCACTGTCTTCTGATGAATTACCTAACTGTTTACTGTATCGTAAGGTTTGTTATCTACCAATTTCTTTCTTCACTTTCTTTCTTCACTTTCTAATGAATACTTTGTAGATGGAGAAAATAATTGAAAAAATGCAAGATGAAATAAAGGGTGTACCAGTAAAAACTGTAAAAAGTTTTCTTTCTAAAATTCCATCTGTTTTTACTGGTACAGATTTAATTATGTGGATGATGAAAAACTTGGATGTTGAAGATCAAACAGAAGCATTACATTTGGCTCATCTTATGGCAGCTCATGGGTACTTTTTCCCAATAGATGATCACATGCTTACTTTAAAAAACGACAGTGCATTTTATAGATTTCAAACACCATATTTTTGGCCTTCAAATTGTTGGGAACCAGAAAATACAGATTATGGTAATGCATTCAATACAGTAGTATCTGATATTTACTGAATTAATTTTAGCTGTGTATTTATGTAAACGTACAATGCAAAATAAGACTAGACTAGAACTTGCTGATTATGAAGCTGAAAACCTTGCAAGATTACAAAAAATGTTCTCTAGGAAGTGGGAATTTATATTCATGCAAGCAGAAGCACAAAGCAAAGTAGATAAGAAAAGGGATAAATTGGAGAGAAAAGTTCTTGATAGCCAAGAACGTGCTTTTTGGGATGTTCATCGCCCTATGGTAAATAAAATTAAATTTCCAAGTTAAAAAGTGTTATTAAAAGAATCCATTCTAGCCTGGTTGTGTGAATACCACTGAAATTGATATTAAAAAGGCTTGCCAAATGAATAAACATTCTAAAGCAAATAAATTTTTACATTTTATTTCACCTGAATCTGCTGGTACAAATAAAAGAGAATCAGTGGAAGTGATTAAAAAACAGATAGCATTCTTAAAGTCAAGACTAGAAAGGAGTAACACTAAAGTTTCAAAAATAGCAGAAATGTAACAAACTTGGTCTTACTTTTTCCTCATTGTCAATATGTAGTATTCTTTATTTCTAGGTATATTACATATTATGAGCAATATGTCGAATTTGATTATTTCTTTGTAACACAAGAATATCCAAATCCGTGGATAACTGACGCAATAGATCTTTGGGATCAAGATAAACAAACAAAAGACATATCTGCACGAAGAATAAAACGTTGGTCTTTTGGACTGCATGAATTACTTCAAGACCCTGTTGGCAGAGAACATTTTATTAAATTTTTGGATAAAGAGTTCAGTGGAGAAAATTTAAGGTCAATAGTAGTACCAGTATTTCAAACTGTTTTTAATCACCAATTTCTTTTTACAGATTTTGGGAAGCAGTTCAAGATTTAAAAGCGTTACCGCTCAGTGAAGTAAATAAAAAGGCACAAGAAATATGGAGCGAATTTTTAGCTCCAGATGCCAGTTGTCTTATAAACGTAGATTCTCAATCTTATGAAATAACTAAAAAAAATATGGAAAATCCAGATCGTTGGGTATTTGACGCTGCCGCAGTAAGCACAGGAGAAAACATCAAATAAAAATATACCAAAAGATATTATTTTCTAGGCACATGTATATCACCTGATGAAGAGTGATAGTTACTCAAGATATTTAAGATCTGATATGTATAAGGATTTCTTAAATGGGTCAAAAAAGAAGGTTTGCATATATTTATTCAGCCTTACACTTTGAGACTACTAATTTCTTTGCAGGCTTCAGTAAAAGGAATACGGTCGATTGTTTCGTTCTCTGCGCGAAAAGAAAATGCCACATAATAGATACAAACACAAAAAGAGACTGGACAATACATGTATATATGTTGAAAAATTATTAACAGGGTCTTTCAGGCATGAACCTTTTTTTAATTGATATGTATGTATTTACTCATTTTGCAGTAGAGTGAAGCCAACCGTTCGTTGGCTGTCACATGATGTACCTATTACTTTTTCAGAACAACATAACTTGGGCTCATAATTATTAAGAATAAGTAGACAGATGTTTTTTGAGAAGTTTAATCAAATTTCGAAAATTAGACATCAAAAACAGTTTAGGTAAATTCTAATAACTCGTATAAGTACCTGAAACGCCCTGTATATTGCATTTATTTAAAAATTTTTATGTAAATGCTGCAACACAAAAATTTTGACTAGTAACATAGATAGGAATTGATTTTATCAATAAAATAGAAGTTATCTGTAGAAATTAGTGATCTAAAAAGATTTAATTTTTATAGAATCTCTTTGAAACTCAAAATCAAAAATATCTTTGTAAATATTGAAAATCAAAACAAACATTTTAAAGCGTATATTATAATGATAAGTTTACTGCCATTGTTATCTATGTTATTAGCTAATACATTATGCATTATCACTAAGTATCCCCCACATTAGCTAATAACGATTATTCTACATAATGTTCATTTTTCAATAGATCTGCTAGAAATATTATTGTGATAAGATAGGCAACTTTTGATGTGAATGTTCATTTTAGATCAAAATAAAAATAAGTAATTAGTTATCAGTTATCAAAAAGAAAATTATGAAACAAGTACCTTAACTAGAGCAAGTTGCAGTTCGATTTATATATCAGGCAAAACAAAATCATAGTTTGACAATCTGTATTTCTAAACACTATTTTCCAGTTTGTACATGATACATTATTTTAATAATGTTCAGTTATAAATCGAACTGCTATACACTTTTCAGCCTTATTACTATACTTTAAAAAACACATCATATAAACAACTTACAAATATAAGACAAAACAGTAAGCAATAAACGAAAACTTTTTTACGGGACTCGACTAAAAGAGTTGATAAGTGTACACATATATCATGACGTCATTCAATAAAATATAGAATTTATTTTCTGAATTTTGAGCAATTTCAGAAACAATAGCGTAGGTCTATAAAAAAAATATTTACAACAGATAGTTAACACAAAAAAAATCACACGTATGTGACAGGAATATATATTTGTTTTCTCTTTTAAGCCTTGGAGCCCGTTGCAGAACTTTTTGTATTTTTATTTTGTATAATATCCCTTTTTTATTTTTATATATTTTTTTGTAGTATGTATAACAAAAACGCTTATCGACGAAAAGCCCTGGAGATTAAAACGTGAATAACAATAAAAAAAATTATCAAATACTACGAACACTATGAAAAGCTAATAATAAGTCAAAATATTAGTAAGTAATTCAATGCCTCCCACATACACAAAAATCGTCTGAAACGAGAAGAGAAAAACAATTTCTCAATAAAACTAAAAGCTTCATTGAGAAAATTGCTGGACAAAAGTAAAACTGTTTTTTAGCGAATAGTATGTGACTTGGGAGAATAATAAACATTAGCAAATAATGCCATTTTGTGATTAGAAACCAAAAGCGGAACTGAACTATATCGTTCAATAACATTATTAAAGAAGCAAGTTTAATAATTCATTGAAAACTTGAGGTTTTGTAATTATTATTTGTTAACTTTTATCAAGCAATAATGTTAGACAACGTTATAGTGTAAAGTCCGAAAATATACGCACAAAAAGCAATGGCACTGAACGATAAAATATTTACAAAAAAACGTACTTTAAACAAAAACTATTATTATTTGTCTTAACTAAAGTGATATACAGTTTTTCTTTGCAGAACTTGGAAGCCAATTTACTCCTCTTCTAAAGAATGAAAACAAAAAACATTACAAAAACTATGCACTAGAAGTAATTGTACAGTAATATCCCGATTTACGTGAATTAGGATACATGTTATTTTTCATCTACCTATAAATTCCAGTAAATAATTTGATATAACAATTATATTTGTGACTTGCGTAATTTTCAATTTAGGTTTTCTTCCCGACCCCAGCTATTCCTATTTTCGGGGTGTTACTGTACTTGTAAAGGATATTTAGGTCTTACCATCACCTTTCTTTTGTCTCCACGTTCCATAAGGACCATGGCCACTACGGGTGCGTCCTGAGCCTACGGAGTAAGTACGGGTTCGATTAGCTTGACGATGAAGATGACTTGATGTAGGTACACTAGAACATGGTTGAAAATCATCCCTGAAATTTACAAAAAAATTATCAGTACGTTTACATAATACATTCTACAGAGAATATTTAGTCACCTTTTCCTGGAAATATCAAATAATCGACGTCCATGTATATTTCCATCAGACTGACTAGGTCCAGCATTGGCATGCATATTACTTTCGGAAATACTTCGATTTCTTTCTTTTCTCGCAATAGCTTGTAAGCGCTGTTCCTTAAGTACCTCATTTATTTTAGGCTAAAATTAGATTATTTGTAACTTAAACATTAATTTAAAATTTTTGCTCATACTTCTACAACTCTGAAGTCTTCTATACTATTAAATTTGGATAGATACTTTTTTAAAAGAGGGTCAACTTGTAAATTAGCACTGTATTTATAGTACTTTAAGAAGGCCCAAAATTTTTCAAGTCCATATAACTGTCCGTTTTCATAATCCTTAATAGTTTCCTGTTGAAAGTCTTCATAAAGATGGGGCCTGAACTTGCATTCTAAACCATAAGAATAAAACCGAAACAAACACTCTAGTCCATATCTATAACCATTTTCAGCATCTTCGAGGGCTAACGTTCTAAATTCATTATACATTGCACGATTAAAGTTGTCTCTTAAAAAGAACGACCAAAATCTAAATAAAGTGTTCATTTCACTTGAGTGTCCACTACCAAATCGTTTTCGTTCTAAAATCGAAATAAAATAATAAGAGAACAAACACTTCTGTATTTTTACCTTTAAGACAACGCTGTTTGTATCTGTAATAAGCTTGCTGTGTGAAATTATTTTCTTTCAAAAGGGCATGAGAAGGATGATGGAAATGTGGTAACTGTTGGGGCACGCTACCTGTACTTGTAGCCAAAATTGCTTCACTAGNAAAGATTTAATTTTTATAGAATCTCTTTGAAACTCAAAATCAAAAATATCTTTGTAAATATTGAAAATCAAAACAAACATTTTAAAGCGTATATTATAATGATAAGTTTACTGCCATTGTTATCTATGTTATTAGCTAATACATTATGCATTATCACTAAGTATCCCCCACATTAGCTAATAACGATTATTCTACATAATGTTCATTTTTCAATAGATCTGCTAGAAATATTATTGTGATAAGATAGGCAACTTTTGATGTGAATGTTCATTTTAGATCAAAATAAAAATAAGTAATTAGTTATCAGTTATCAAAAAGAAAATTATGAAACAAGTACCTTAACTAGAGCAAGTTGCAGTTCGATTTATATATCAGGCAAAACAAAATCATAGTTTGACAATCTGTATTTCTAAACACTATTTTCCAGTTTGTACATGATACATTATTTTAATAATGTTCAGTTATAAATCGAACTGCTATACACTTTTCAGCCTTATTACTATACTTTAAAAAACACATCATATAAACAACTTACAAATATAAGACAAAACAGTAAGCAATAAACGAAAACTTTTTTACGGGACTCGACTAAAAGAGTTGATAAGTGTACACATATATCATGACGTCATTCAATAAAATATAGAATTTATTTTCTGAATTTTGAGCAATTTCAGAAACAATAGCGTAGGTCTATAAAAAAAATATTTACAACAGATAGTTAACACAAAAAAAATCACACGTATGTGACAGGAATATATATTTGTTTTCTCTTTTAAGCCTTGGAGCCCGTTGCAGAACTTTTTGTATTTTTATTTTGTATAATATCCCTTTTTTATTTTTATTATATTTTTTTGTAGTATGTATAACAAAAACGCTTATCGACGAAAAGCCCTGGAGATTAAAACGTGAATAACAATAAAAAAAATTATCAAATACTACGAACACTATGAAAAGCTAATAATAAGTCAAAATATTAGTAAGTAATTCAATGCCTCCCACATACACAAAAATCGTCTGAAACGAGAAGAGAAAAACAATTTCTCAATAAAACTAAAAGCTTCATTGAGAAAATTGCTGGACAAAAGTAAAACTGTTTTTTAGCGAATAGTATGTGACTTGGGAGAATAATAAACATTAGCAAATAATGCCATTTTGTGATTAGAAACCAAAAGCGGAACTGAACTATATCGTTCAATAACATTATTAAAGAAGCAAGTTTAATAATTCATTGAAAACTTGAGGTTTTGTAATTATTATTTGTTAACTTTTATCAAGCAATAATGTTAGACAACGTTATAGTGTAAAGTCCGAAAATATACGCACAAAAAGCAATGGCACTGAACGATAAAATATTTACAAAAAAACGTACTTTAAACAAAAACTATTATTATTTGTCTTAACTAAAGTGATATACAGTTTTTCTTTGCAGAACTTGGAAGCCAATTTACTCCTCTTCTAAAGAATGAAAACAAAAAACATTACAAAAACTATGCACTAGAAGTAATTGTACAGTAATATCCCGATTTACGTGAATTAGGATACATGTTATTTTTCATCTACCTATAAATTCCAGTAAATAATTTGATATAACAATTATATTTGTGACTTGCGTAATTTTCAATTTAGGTTTTCTTCCCGACCCCAGCTATTCCTATTTTCGGGGTGTTACTGTACTTGTAAAGGATATTTAGGTCTTACCATCACCTTTCTTTTGTCTCCACGTTCCATAAGGACCATGGCCACTACGGGTGCGTCCTGAGCCTACGGAGTAAGTACGGGTTCGATTAGCTTGACGATGAAGATGACTTGATGTAGGTACACTAGAACATGGTTGAAAATCATCCCTGAAATTTACAAAAAAATTATCAGTACGTTTACATAATACNTTTATGTTTAAAAATCAAAAATTTACATCTGCTTTTTAATATAGTCTTTTAAAGTGGGACTATCCAGATTATTATAACTGTTACCACCAAAATAAAACATGCCCATATATGGCATCAAAAAACCATCAGCTCTTTCATATTGTGTGTGCTGGAAAAAGAAAAAGTAAAAACTATGGTACTTTGAAATAAAATACAACATTCTGGATACTGTTACATAAGACTCACCTCTAAGTTTTCATTCCTTTTACTAGAATATTTTGATTCACTATTTGCTCTAGCATTTGATCTATTATAATGCAACACTTTTGTTCCCCTACTACGACTTTTGCCTTCTCTTGGCAAGTTTTTTTTAGGTAGTGCACTGTCACTATCTTTTGCATATGAACAGAGGTGCTCATTATCCGACATATGCACATCTGAATTGTGTCTTTCCCCTTTTTTTGGAGAATTTTCTCTTGGATTACCTTTTGCTAAGTCTATCTCTAGTGGTACCCATTTCTGTTTATTAGTTTTTCTTTTTTTATCTGAAGAATCTTCTTCATGTTCAGCTACAGAACCTTGTTTTGATGCAAGGCCTTTTTTCTGAAATGAGAGCACAAAACAATATAAAAGTGTATTAACTTTTATAAATATGTATTAGTAAAATATACCTCAAGGGTACGTAATAAGCTTGCTGTGTGAAATTATTTTCTTTCAAAAGGGCATGAGAAGGATGATGGAAATGTGGTAACTGTTGGGGCACGCTACCTGTACTTGTAGCCAAAATTGCTTCACTAGGACTCGCATCAATACTGCT
This sequence comes from Agrilus planipennis, assembly GCF_000699045.2. Taxonomy (NCBI): domain Eukaryota; kingdom Metazoa; phylum Arthropoda; class Insecta; order Coleoptera; family Buprestidae; genus Agrilus; species Agrilus planipennis. The sequence goes on along the minus strand of NW_020439011.1, from coordinate 281,249 downwards.
ACTGTAAATACAATCGTTTAATTACAACTATGTTTGAGGAAAATATCATAAACAAAAATTAATACCCTATTGAGGATGTTCTATTACGATGTTCTTTAACATCCATTACCCAGCCGACATGATGTTCAATAGGAGGATCGTTTGAGTGTCTAGTTTTCCTCTTCCTGGGAGTATGAGGATCGGGCGTTTCGTCTTTTTTAACGGCATAAAATCGGGGCGTATTTTTATGAAGAGCATCGTGCTTTTTCTTGTAAGATTTCTGGGGTACTGAGGACTTTTCTTTAGGAGACGATGGCTGTATGATCTAAAGAAAATTATGATTGAAATAACTTCTGAGGTAAATGTAGTATAACATACAGTTACAGGTGGTGGTGGTGGAGGAACTTCGGGATTTGGCTTGTGTGGCGCAGGAGGGGCAAATTTTTTGAACGTTTCTTGGCTTATAATATTCACAGTCCTGTAACTATTACTTGAAACTCGGTCCTTAAATAAAACAGTAGGATTAATTAGTGTCTTAATTAGTACTACCAAAATGTTCTTACATAGTCATAGTCGTTCCATAAATCTTCCTCATAATAGTAGAGGCCATCGTTAATCGCTTGTTCTAAATCTTGTGTCATCTTCACTCTAGTTGTCCAGTCCCCCGTTCGATCATAGCCTTCATGTTTAGGAGCTCTTGTAGATGGTGTTTGAGTAACAATAATAAGTTTACTGATATCTCGATCACTGACATCGTCTTGGTCATCATCATCCCTAAAAAAATCAGTTAAAGGTTTTTAAAAACATATGACAATAAAAATATACCAATCGCTGCTAAATGTATTCTGCCGACCGGCTGGAACTTCTGCGTCGAGTTCTTCGTCAAAATTAAACTCCAATTCTTCCTTTTCAATTTTTAAATCTTCCCTACGACTCTCCCGGCGAACCCTATTCTCCCTATTTTTGCGTTTAACTTCGCACCAATTGTCCTCGTTAAAACTTTGAATTGTATCCGATTGTTTTCTATCGTTTAGGTCACCTTCTGAAACGATTTTTACCTTGCCATCTCCATTAAGCATCTCTCTATTATCATTTATTTCTTTATTAGTATTTTCCCTTGCTGCAGCAGTTGATTTGGCACTAGTTTTCGAAGAAGATACATCACTCTGATTATTCTCACTAACTGTTTCTTCATTTTGTATTGGTGTTGTATTAGGACCTATGTTACTATTATTATCTATACATATAAAAATTAATTAATCTGCGGAAGTTTTTAATCAGTGTACATTTCTTACCAAAAATATCCTGAGGAACAAATTCGGGTACAGTTGGATTTAAATTATCATTGTTTTCTTTAAAATGAACTTTGGGTAATGGTGGTGGAGGAACTAACTTCTGAACATTAAAATGATCACTCTGGTCTCCTCCCTGATTTAATAAAGGCCATTTTAAAGGATCGTGTTTTGTACGAATCTAACAATAATAATTAATCATTATTAAATTATATCAAAACAGAATATAATATTTACTTTAAATCCATCACTTGAAAATTCTAATTTATCAGATGATGAAATTGCCTCGATAACGTGACTTAAAT
>NW_020439011.1:277452-279519 GCF_000699045.2 Agrilus planipennis | reverse complement strand
CTGTAATAAAAAAAAAGATTAAATAAATTCAAATATTTATGTTTAAAAATCAAAAATTTACATCTGCTTTTTAATATAGTCTTTTAAAGTGGGACTATCCAGATTATTATAACTGTTACCACCAAAATAAAACATGCCCATATATGGCATCAAAAAACCATCAGCTCTTTCATATTGTGTGTGCTGGAAAAAGAAAAAGTAAAAACTATGGTACTTTGAAATAAAATACAACATTCTGGATACTGTTACATAAGACTCACCTCTAAGTTTTCATTCCTTTTACTAGAATATTTTGATTCACTATTTGCTCTAGCATTTGATCTATTATAATGCAACACTTTTGTTCCCCTACTACGACTTTTGCCTTCTCTTGGCAAGTTTTTTTTAGGTAGTGCACTGTCACTATCTTTTGCATATGAACAGAGGTGCTCATTATCCGACATATGCACATCTGAATTGTGTCTTTCCCCTTTTTTTGGAGAATTTTCTCTTGGATTACCTTTTGCTAAGTCTATCTCTAGTGGTACCCATTTCTGTTTATTAGTTTTTCTTTTTTTATCTGAAGAATCTTCTTCATGTTCAGCTACAGAACCTTGTTTTGATGCAAGGCCTTTTTTCTGAAATGAGAGCACAAAACAATATAAAAGTGTATTAACTTTTATAAATATGTATTAGTAAAATATACCTCAAGGGTACAGTTTCCAAGAGATGGCCAATCACTAGCACCAGAAAATTCACTAGCCTACAATTTAATATAAAAATAGATTATAAATAAACAGTTAGTTATATTATAAAAAATTAAAAATCTAAATCAATAACACCAATATTATACAAATTAAGACCATACCCTTGCTAAAAATTACCTTTTGTTCTTTGGAACTTTGAACTTTTTTCCAAGGTTCTCCATTTGTAACTTTGTGCACAATACTTTCAGTAGTTTCACATACTTCTTTTGAAGACATTGCTTGTGTTGCATTTTTATTTACTTGCCAGGGATTTACTTTCGGCAGTGGGGCTTCAACAAACACCTTTTTTACTTCATTTGTACTTTTCTTGTTGTTTTCTTGTACTGCAATATTTTGGAGCATTTCACGATTTGAATTTTCACGTTTTTCTACATTAGTATTGTTTCTATCACTGACTGCATGTTTCTGTTTATCATGTGATTCTTTTCCCTTAAATTTATCACGTTTTTTATCATGCTTACGCTCTTTTCTACAATGACTGACTACAGGGGTGAAATTGCCTCCATCATCTAAAGAAGAATTCACCATACCATCAGTATAGGACTTTGATAAACATTTCTTTTTATTGCTGGACGAATCACTTGACTGACTGACCAATTCTAAGTTCTCTTTGTTGCTCTGATGATCCTCGTCTTCTACTGCTTTGAAACTCAGAACAACATGGGCATAAGAGGTCCCTGTTAATTCCTGTTCGGAATTTACCGGATGGTTATGATTGTCATTTCTTGAAGCATTGCTTGTAAGATTTCTCACCACTTGTGTTGACATGTTCACTTAAAAATTTCTATCTATGAAAGAGCATTTAGAATTTGTGCTGTATTTTGTTTATGACTATCAATATGGCATATATATGATGAACCGTATCTACATCATCTTAATAAAAGCACATGTTTACACCTAAAATTATAAAAGAAAACGGTTACCTCTGCTTTACAAAACACTAAGTAACTTTTCAAGAATAGCTTTCTCTTGTTATTTAAAGTACAAACATTTCGAAATTACTTAAAATGTATTTTCTTCGGCAATATTTCTCTAAAATATAAATGTTGCAGTTGGTACAACGATAACAGCCGCCAGCGCTGTCTCTGTCAGTCGTCATTGGTTACATTACACACCTGTCATTACCTTGTAATTTTTGTGGATAATGTATCCTAAATCGTATGATATCTACCCTTTACCTTTTTAATTATTAATACGGTTAAAAAAATCTGAATATGTATGATCAAATATGAAACTAGCGTTATTCGTTTCAAATAAATTATCAATGAGTTGATGAACCATACTAAATCTAATAATAATACTTAATTAAAAAAAAAAAAAA
>NW_020439011.1:243085-275474 GCF_000699045.2 Agrilus planipennis | reverse complement strand
AAATAGAAAAGGTTTGTAAAGGAAATATGTTTTCATTTAAAGCTTTTACTGAAATATGTATTTGTTATAGTTAATTATATTTTGTTGTAGAAAGTGAAGTCAAAAAAAATTCCAAATGCCCATTTTTATCAGAACTTGACAAGTTAATGATTAAAGAAGTAACTGAAGATGATACAATTGATATTGGTGATCAAAAGAAGTGTAAGTATTATTAAAAAATTAAGGTGGAATTACCTTCAACCCTTCTTTACATAATTTCTAGATATATTTCCATATGAAAACTTTTTCCATGACCAAATAATGAAAAAGAAAAGAGATCATTCATATAGAATTTTTAAAAAAGTAAACCGTTTAGCTGGGCCAGGACAGTTTCCAAGAGCCAGAGAATATTCATGGGGAGAAAAGAACATAACAGTGTGGTGTTCCAATGATTATTTGGGGATGTCTTGTCATCCAGAAGTTAAAAAGGCAGTGTGGTAAGATTTATTTTCTTATTATAATATTTTTTGTATTAATACTAATGTTTAATTAATATTTCAAGTAATGCTGTAGAAAATTATGGTGTTGGAGCAGGGGGAACCAGGAATATATCTGGTAATTCCGTTTTTCATGAGAAGTTGGAATCAAACTTGGCAAAACTACATCAAAAAGAAGCTGCCCTTCTCTTTACTTCATGTTTTGTAGCTAATGATTCTACTTTATACACATTAGCTAAATCACTGCCAGGTATTAAATATCTGATAGTTTAATTATTTGTAGAATTAATTGAAGTATTTAAGGGTGTCACATTTTTTCTGATGAGGGAAATCATGCCTCTATGATACAGGGAATAAGGAATAGTAAAGTACCAAAGCATATTTTTCGCCATAACAACCCACAGCATTTAGAAGAGTTGTTACAAAGTGTGGATAAAAAAGTTCCAAAAATTGTTGTTTTTGAAACAGTTCATTCAATGAGCGGCGCCGTGTGCCCATTAGATGTAAGTTAATTAAAATACGATTTCTGATTAGATTATTTTTTTTCCTTAATGATGTCTAAAAATGTAGAAAATATACATTATTTATAAAGTCAGAAAAGGAAACGCATTTTAAACCAGTTTATTAACATACAATAATGCTTTATGTTTCTCAAACTCGCTCATTAATTTGTTAATGAATGCTCTAAAAAAAACCCATTGACTTATCTATATTATGAATGACGTTGATTGATTGTTTCCAGGGTCAAAATTTGTGTAAATTAAAGTAATTAAAAAAATACATCTTTTTGTTTCTTTATCTGTAAATTAGTACTTTCTAGGAATTATGCGATGTAGCTCGAAAATATGGCGCTTTAACATTTGTTGACGAAGTACATGCTGTTGGCCTTTATGGCGATCATGGGGCTGGGATTGGAGAACGTGATAATCAACTTCATAAGATGGATATAATATCAGGGACTCTGGGAAAGGCTTTTGGAAATATTGGGGGCTATATTGGTAAGCGGTAAAATTGATTTATGCATAGTATTTGAATTATAAATTGACGGTTTTATCGGAAGAAGGTACTTGCTGGACTATGGTTCGGTTATAGTCCTGCAAAAGAAAAGAAAGTATTCAGGTAATATCTGTAACGGAGTCGTCATATGAAATACGAAATAATATTCAAATTTCAGGATTTGTTTGTAAGCAAATTTGACTCTATATCTTACAGCTTCTAGCTACTTACTGCCAATGTATAATCCAAATACTACTTATACATAATTTTGTGCCATAATGTTAAAAAAAACCGATAGCAGAAAGCTGTATAAAGATTTAATTAAGTTTGCTGACCATTTAAAAATTTTGCAGTTTGTATTCAATAAAATAAATATCTTTATTTTAGCCGGAAACACTACGCTTATAGATATGGTTCGTTCATATGCTGCTGGTTTTATTTTTACAACTTCACTGCCTCCAACTGTACTTTTGGGAAGTTTGAAAGCAATCGAGATTTTATCGTCGGATGAGGGTAGAGTTTTACGACAAAAGCACCAAGGAAATGTTGCCTATTTGCGCAAAACTTTACTAGAACATGGATTTCCTGTTGAAAACACTCCAAGCCACATTATTCCCGTTAAAGTCGGAGATCCTTTTCAGTGTAATTTAGTATCTGATCGTTTACTTAAAGAAAAAGGACATTACATACAGGCTATTAATTATCCAACTGTTGCCAGGGGAGAAGAAAAGTTACGATTAGCTCCAACACCTTTCCATACCACTGATCTAATGGATACATTAGTTAAAGATATGTTAGAAGTGTGGACAGAAATTGGTTTACCTTTACGTGGAACAAAATGCGCAAAGGTAATGAAACATAATTTTTTTTGAGACTTAAATCTGCCAGATTGTACTAATTCTACTGCTTTAATTAGCAAATTATGGAAATAGAAAACGCTTTTTTTTATCGTTTATTTGTATACCAATTTTATATTTTTGCTTTTACAGGAGTGTCGATTATGTAATCAGCCAGTTTTTGGAGATTGTGATACCACGGAGCATTCCAGATGTTCATTTGATATTCTATGTAATATTCCTAATTGTCCACAGGTTGTCGTAAATGTTTAACATTCAAAGTGTTCTTTTAACGAGCTGCTAATTTTTTAATAGTACATATTTTACCATGGCATTTTTGTGGTGTTAGGGATTTTCCTTATATTTATTAAATTAAAAAATAGTATGTATTTTTTAAATAAAAAAACTCAGTGGCGATTTTCATTTTTTATTATAATCAATACAATGTTAAAACATTTTTCGATACTTTTTCACTTACAATCCAAGTTCGTGACAATCTTAGCAAAGCAATCAAGTATTAAACAAGTCTGGCGGCTAAATGCTCATAAAAAAATACAATGAATTTATTACAGACAACCGAATACTTACTGATAAAATATTTACTTAGAATTAGATGCAGTGGCTAATTAATCATTTGAATATTTACCATATTAAATAGAGATTTAATAAGTTCATCTTGTTTATAATCTGGAGCTATTACGAGAGACTCGATATAAGAAGAAGTTTTGCAAATATTAGCATAAGACTTATTCTGTAATTCTAAATAAAATTTCTTCAGTAAAAATGCAATACACTTAGAACATTCCGAGATACTTAATGCTTTTTTATTGGTTGTTATAGGGAACTTTTTAAGTCTCGCTAATAGATCCAAAAGATCAATTTCAATTGCTCTTAAAGATGATTCCTCAATTTCGCCTTTCTGCTTGTTGTTTATTAATTTCCATATGTTTAGGAAGTCCAATAAAAGTCCCCCCTTTACTTTCCACTCCATAATTGTTTTATGTCCTGGTAATAAGATTTCTAAAACTTTTTCTAATAAATAAAGGTCGTTGTGCGTCATTAAATCAGGAATAAGTTTGGAGAAAGCAAAATCATGGCCACTCATCCACTGTTTAGACAAAATCATGTGTTTGTAAGCTTCCCAGTTTTTGTTTTCAAATTTAGCTCTTCTGCCTTTTGTTCTATGTATCCAATCAGAAGGAATACTGAATTCATTCACCAAGAATTCTTCCATTTCTAGAGTTTCTTCGGTTAAATCAGAGGTCAAGTGCCGTTCCAGTATTTTAATTATCAAATTCTGTCTTATGTTTTCATCTTTTAAGAAGAGTAATACAAAAATTGCCCACTGCCAATAGCCCATACTTTCTAATTGATTGGAGAAACTTATATGAACATAATTTTTAGTATCCTGTGTTATTTTCCCTATGTCCAAAGCCTCGAATGTATTCATAAGGAACCAACTAAAATTTTTTAATATTGTCAAATGTACAAACATCATTTCGAAAAACAACATACCTGAGGCTATAATCTAGGGGATTGTTAGTGTAAGTTATAGGCTCCAAAATATGATGCAAACCTTCATAAGGGTACACAAAAAGAGAAATTATATGATACAAAATGTCATACTTGTCAGTAGTATTGTAGTTGACATTATCACCATGACAAGGAAAAGGCTTTCTTGAGTAACATAGTTCGCTGAATGCCTTTTTATAAGCCTTTAAAACAGCAGATATAGGCTGTTCAACTGGTATTATGTACCATAAGTGAAGACCTAAAGCCCTCTTCCAATCTAAACTTTCACTAATATTAATTTCTTGATGTACAGAAATTCCAGTAATAAGCATATAAGTCTTCAATAGGTCTTCATTAATATGCTTAACTGCTCCTGAAGTATTCCATTGGAAAAACTGTTTTTCAGAAAAACTTTTTACAATACGAACAGAATTTAACTGAGAAATTTGCAAGCTAAGTTGAGGTAAATTATTTTTTAATGCTAATTTTGCAGCTTCGTCTATCCTATGGCCAGTTAGAAATGTAAAAATCTTATTAAACACATTGTTCATTCCAGTATCTATTTCTATTTGAGAACAAAGTTCTTTTTCAACATCAAACATAACTGCTCTTTTCAACCTAAAACATTGCCTTGTATTAAATTGCATGCCATTTTTATTAACAAGTAGATTTTTGTACCAGTTGCTAAAGATGTCCCGTCTTGTTAAATTACCTTGGGGCATCCACAAAGCTATTATTAGGTCCCAAATGCAACTGTAATAAAAACTCATGCTGTTGAAATCGTTTTCTTTTAGATTTGAGCTGACCAACTCCTGATGCTCACAAAGAATATTAAAACCTGAGTTCACCTTAAACATTGGGACTCCCAAATGGTTTACACTTAGTTTGGAATTTTCTTTAGTAATATGAAGATGATTTAATAACGTGCGCTATAAGAAATAAATACGTTACTAAATAATGCAAAGAATATCGACAATAAACTCACATAAAACGGATTATTATCGTTTTCAATAAAGGAAGATAGATTACAAAATTGAACATTATGGGTACAAGTAGGAGAAGAAGATGTATTCGTGAATATATTACCAACACTCCATCCTACTCTAAATGAACGTCCTAAGAAAACGGACATATCCTTGTAATTCCTGCGATTATGTAAGATACTATTTTCATTGGAGACAATGCACTTCCGATTACGAAGTTCAAAAGACCTTGGAAGGAGAGATGTCTGTTTTACTCTTTTCTCAACTGAAACTAATTTCGGTTCTGGTTGAAAATCAGTGACGGCGTTTAACGACATTTTAATTAAATCAGAATTATTTTCGTCAGAATCATTCTCGATAATATCATGAAGTCTTTCGTCGAAAAAAGAAGTCTTCATCAAGGCCAACTGAGCTGGTTCTACTTCCTTGTAAATGTAATGTCTGGAAGATCTTAATGAAGGAAAAGTTTCATTTTTATCCAGAGGAGATATATCATCGCTAGAAACTGAAGCATTTGACTTGGGAAGACCTAATTGGAAACCACCAAGACCTACAACCGGCTCAGACATTTGAAATACGTCCACAGGATCGGATACGTTTGATGGTAATGATTTATCATGAACTTGAACAACTTCTTTTGGTTTGCCAACAGTTGTTTCCTAAAAATGAAAAAACATTTTACACATTTTTATCATGTTATTATGAGTTTGATGTATACCAGTGGTGAATGTTTTCCTTTTTGTTTTTCATTTACTTCTTTATCAGTAGTTTTATGCTCTTCAGTGACAGTTTTATCACGTAGTTTTCGTACTTTTTCTGATACTTCCTCTTCATCGCTATCACTTAAACCATGCTTAGAAAAATGCTCAACTTGAAAAACCCAAGAACCTGTTTCTGGTCGATACTCCATGAATTTTGAATTTCGCTTTTTACAAATTTGTTGTAATTTGTCAACAAAATTAATGGCATTTATCTCTTTTATATCAGTCAAAATGATGCTACCATCCTTCGTTTTGGGCCATACTTTATCTAAAGTTACTTGAGCTCGTCTGTTTAGACCTTGGCCAACAGGTGGTGTCGCAGATTCATCGGGATACACGATGATTTCCCCCAAGCGGAAGAAAATTATTTTATCTAGATTCAAGTTGGCTACATCGAATGCATCTGGATAATAAACATTCCCGTAACCAACCCGTCCTATGGTAAATCCTTGCACAATACAAGTTCCATCATCTCTTAGGTATTGCGTTAGCTGATCCAAAGATGGGTATGTATAATATTCAGGGCGTGTTAAGGTAATTCCACATGGATGTTTAGACGCATGTTCTGCTTCTTTAAAATTTTCTTTATCTGCTTCAAGCCTTTTATCATTACCACTAGTATCGTCATTTATGATACCTCCTTCATACTTATTTTTAGCAGATGAACTATTAGCATCATTCAAGATATTATTAGACTTAAGCCAAAGTACATCTACTGAACTATTAAGGTTCTCACCGCTACTTTTTAGAGCAGGTTTTACCGATATTCGATTATTACTAGCGTTAGCATTTAATTCCAATGTTTCCTTATTTGTTTGTAATTTTCTTGTGAAATTATTATCTGTTACTTCATCTCCTTCAAAATCAAATAAACTAATTTCAGTGGATGAATTTGAGTGCATCTCTGTGTCACCTTTTTTACGAATGATCAATCTTTTACGCGTCATTTTAATGTAATCTTTGGAGTCAAACTTAGTTTTACCCATAGCACCGTCAAAAACATCCATCTGAGACGAAAAAAATTATTACCATACTGATGATTTTTTAGTTATCTATACTCATAAATTATGAAAGAAATAAACCATAATTACCCTTGAATTATTTACTGGAGCCATGTTGGGCTTGTTTTTAATGGGTGATGGCAACTTTACTTTTAGAGAACTATCCAGAATTACCTTCAATTCTCTCGGATTAGTGGTTCGTTTATTATCATCTTCTTTTAAAGGAGTCAAACCTGACAGGATTTTACTCCTACCAAAAGTGCCAGCATTCTGCAATTGTGCTTTTAGCTCTTCTGACTGTTCAGATGTTGGTTGCCTATCAATAGAAAGATTAAATTAACAAATAAAGAAATAATTTAAAAATTTTCCTCACAATGTATTTAACTGTGACTGCATTTGCTGTAAATTAAAACCAGTATTTGGCTGGAAAGTTGTTCCCCCTGAGAAGATACTTGTGGGATTTGTATTACCAAAAAATCCACCTGATTTTTGTTGTAAGTTTCCAAATAAGCCTCCATTAGATTGAGTACCTATCAAGATGACAATTTTTCAATAAAACAAAAAAAGAATATGACATTAAAATACCAAGAGAAGTTCCAAAACTACCCTGAGGATTTCCAAAAGTTGATTGGGCAGGCTTTCCAAATGTGTTAAAAGCATTGCTTTGGCCAAATGTGCCCGTGGGTTGTCCAAATGATGGAGCACTAGTAATAGTTTGAGAAAACGGTCCAAAAGATGTGGCTGGTTTAGATGTTTGAAAAATACCTCCTTGATTTTGTTGCATCTGACCAAAGCCAGTATTTAGGCCAAAGCCACTGGTTTGGTTTTGACCAAACATATTTGACTGTGTTGGCTGCAGAATAAACAAGATATTAAATATTAATTTATGATACACAAAAATGTGACAATTACCTGTGTGCCAGATTGTCCGAAAATTCCCGTACCCCCAAATCCAGATGTTTGGGTATTTGTGGCTCCAAATAATGGTTTTGATTGAGGGAAGGCCTGGGAAGGGTTTGTTGAGAATGGGTTTGAGGCTGGTGTATTATTAAACCCAAAACTGCTAGATGTTGTAGTAGTTCCAAATGTGGTATTTGGTTTACCAAATAAGCTTCCTGTTTGACCAGTTTGTGTGCCAAGACCAAATCCTGAACTTTGATTAAATGTTCCCATTTGGCCAAAAGTGGTTTTATTATCAGTTGACTGTCCAAAAAGAGATTGTGCTGAAGATGTTGGCGTCATTCCAAAAGGAGCCACACCAAAGCCCCCTTGTTGTTGTGGTCCTTTTCTATTTGCTTGATAATCTTCCCATCTAAGTTCTTCAAGGGATTTCCCTTCATATTCCTTCATACATGTTATACAATGATGCTTTGTATTAATGTTAGTTGCTACTCCACTCTTTTGCATGGTGTCTGTGCCAGTAACTGGATTGAATTTGATAACAGTACCAGTTTGAGTATTGCCAAATCCAGTTGACTGACCAAATAAACTAGTTGAAGATGTCGACTGAAATGGTGTTTGTGGGGCTGTTGTCTGACTAAAGAGCCGATTAGTGGGAGCTGTAGAAGAAAAACCAAAGCCAACGGGCTTATTTTGTTGGCCAAATGTGGAGGAGTTGCTTCCAAATAAATTACCTGTATTAGCATTTTGCTGGTTTCCAAATAACGTTGATCCTGGTTTAAAAAATAAATTGAAATTATAATAAATTAAAGTAAATTAATTAATTACCGAAGGCTGGCTGATTTTGATTAGCACCAAATGTTCCAGAGGTATTACTGGGAAATAGAGGGGTCGAAGAACCAAAAATAGGGGCTGGGTTTCCAAAAGTAGTATTTGAACTCCCAAATCCTGCAGTTGCTGGTTTTCCAAATAATGATGAGGATTGTCCAAAAAGATTTTGATTTGTGTTAGTAGAACCAAATCCTAAAATATTTGAACGTTCTTGTAGGTCTTACTTTTTAAGGTTTTTTATGAAAGTAACAAGTTTTATCATAGTAGAGACACTTACCAAATGATGTGGATGAAGGTGTTGTACCAAAAGTTGACTTTGAAAACATTTTACAATGATTTTTTCATACGAATGTTTAAAAAATCACAAAACCAAAACTTTACACAAGATTGAACCACATAAAATAAACAGTCACAAACGATTTACGTTAACTGTACACTAGTATCATAACAAATTATTATAAATTTAACACAACTGTAGTTTAATATTCTGCTGAATGAACTATTTTCAAAAGAAAGACATTACTAAATATTTATTATATATCTTATAAATTGTACGATACACTTTTCCACATCTCACAAAACCTGACACTTCACATCACATAGCCATATTTTTCTGTATTCATTTTTCTCTTTACATTTACGTCTTTGTAGTCTATGGTTAAATGGTATATACGTCTCTCTTCTCTGGTATGGTGTATTATCTATTGTATTCGCATTCTGTGATGTAAATATGGCAGTTTTGATAGTTGTGGATATTTGTATTTAAATTTGGTTATACAGAATGTTTGTTTTGTGTTGTGTGTTTTTTAATTGTTCTTAAAAAGACAAAAATATTGCTCAAATAGAGAAGAAGTATTTCCCTCTATATGTGGTATGATCACTGCTTAGTAATGAGCTATGCACTTCAGTTACTAGTACATCCCAGTTTTAAGTTCATACACAAATATCCACCAGAATTGTAGACATCATAATGTATGATGGTAGCAATTTCTAATATAAGAGGTCCTCGTGAAGTATATGATTTAAGTTTTAAATACTTGAATGTTATTATGAGTACAAGTGATAGTAATGAAGTTGTAAACTTCAACAGTAATGGAGAAGAGACAAACCGTAGTGTTAGAAATAAAAGAAAACAAATGGATCCCACCTGTTGTCCAGTATGTAGCCTTACAATAAGAAATTCTGAGATTGATTTGCATCTTGCATCTGAAATAGACAAATTGTACAAAGTATCAACAGCTAAACATAAGTTCTTGAGGAGTTCTGCTACTCCTTCTAGCCATAATGGAAAAGAAAATGGAAGAAAAGATAAGTTCTGGGACACATACCAGAAGGTTCGTGCTAACAGACAAAACAGGCAGAGGGTTAAATCACCCAGGAGAAAAGTACAAGGTAATTAATTCAGTAGATTTTAGTCTACTGGACAAATGAGTAGAGTTGCAAGGTAATGCAGTTTATTTTTTGCAGGGGTAACTTGTCCTGTGTGTAATAAAGAGACTGAGGAGGATATTTCATTACATGTTGATAGGTGTTTAAGACGTGCAGACAATTCAGCTGACAGTGATGAAAATATTGATGTGGAAGGGTATGAAGAATATGAATGGGCAGGGCAGTCTCGGGTGCGAGCTACATCTCTTTTAGAAGGAGGGGTATCCACAATTGGTACTTCTCTTAATATGGCAGATGATGATGAAGATTTAGTTGTAGACGGTGATGATTCTGAAGAATTTGGGACACCTCAATATACAGAAAGAGATGTGATTGTTCCAGATGATGAGGAACAAGATGCTTTAAGGAAAGCAGTAGTAGGGACTGATAAAGAAAAGAAAAACTCTGATAGAGAAGTCTTAAGTGAGAATAGTGTTAGTGTAAGTGGCGATCCTGTTTTAGAAGCTTTGAAAAATAGAATAAAGGAATTAGAGAGCAGAGATTATGGAAAAGATGAAGTTTACAAATGTCTTATTTGTATGGAACGTTACCGAACCCCCGTTATTTCAGTTTGCTGCTGGCATGTACATTGTGAACAGTGCTGGTTACAGACATTAGGTACTAAAAAGCTTTGCCCTCAATGTAACATGATAACATCACCGGCGAATTTAAGGCGTATCTATATGTAGACAAAACAGTTACTATTTGTTGTTTTTTGAGAACTGCAGAAAAATTTCTACTGGATTATTATAATCGTAGTAACTTTATATTTACATAGAGAATATAGTTTTAATAAGTGACTTAACTGTAAAAAACATAATGGGTATTTCTCTCTAATATTATGTTAATATCACTTTACTTTTTATTTTTCTATTATTTTGTCTGATATTTAAAAACTGAGGTGCAGTGTTGATTTTTCATTTTTTATGTAGTTCTGTCACTTTTTTTTAATAAAGTTTTTATTTTTCTCAAGCGAGTATTTAATTTTTTAATAAGAATTGTCTGGTCTTGAGTAATTTGTCGGTACGTGTTAAAAATGTTTAATGCTAAAAAGAGCGCGTCTTGTAAGTTCTTATATATAACACTTGCTGATATAAAACTTCATTAACGTATCAAATTTTTATATAAAAAGTTTCTATAAAATTTGTTTTATCTTTATAATAGACAATTTTTAAACATTTATTTTAATAGTTCACCCTGTATATTGTGCGCTTTATGTTTAAAAAAGTTCGTGCACCCACACTACTCGCGTGTTATGGTGGTTGCGGTATTAACTTAACTTTATTAATAAAAGCGCTCTTTTTAAATTTACAAAAACTTAATATGTTATATGTAAATAAATTCTTAGAAAGCATTTTTTTATTTAATAGTGAATTGCTGTAAATCGAGCAATATATAATTTCCAGTTTAATAAATAATGGAGTATTTGAAAACATTTCGAAAATTACACGTGCTCTTTACTATAAACTAAAAACTTTTTGTGGTGTTTACTAACGTCGAAATGCGATAAGTTTGTAAATATCAAATTTGTCGAAAAACGAAATCAATTTTCTCCTATGCATAAAAATTAGATATGTCCTTCTCTTTATAGATAACTATTAATTTTGATTTACTCTATTTTAATATTGGAAATTAACTGAGAATGGTATATGGTCAGTGCAGCTATCTGTTGAATTGAAATAAGTTTTTAACGAAAAAGGCAAGTGGACGATTGTATTTCATATCTTTAGTGATTAAACTATTTGCATCGAAATAATTTACCGCATATTTTCTAAAAGGCAAATCTACTTTATTGACGCTTATGAGACCGGAAAATCATTTGAACCATAAAAATTGATAATTTATAAGAATAAATGAATGGTTGTGACCTGCACTGACCTTATTGATAAAATTTAGTTAACGTTATGAGCGTTACCGATTCTGAAAAATAAAAGGCTTGCATTCGAAACAATAATCGTAAAGTTGTTATATTGTCTAAATGAAATTATAATCATTACTACTTTCAAAAGATACTTTTGAAAATTTCAGGAGAAATTTACTTAACAACACTCTGTATATAATATATGTACTATATACAGATGAAAAATGTGTAGGAAATAAATTTTGTGTGTATTTTTAACGTATATTTGATGGGGACTTTAACATATTTAAGAATATATAATAACCGTTTGATAAACAAATAATTATATAAATAGAAAACCCAAACTATTTTTAAATTATTTTCTTAAGTCAAGTTAGGCAAATTGACCGATTGCAAGAATTAGCATTGAAACAATTGTTACTTGGAAAATTTCTGATACTTAGTAAATAAAAGCAACAAATTAAAAATTTCAGTGAAAAGTTTTTACTATCATATAACGTACAATCACAATATATGACCTCAAGAACAAATACGTACCATCATCATACATAAAAATTTCAAAGGCCGCTACATTTGGCAACGGTGGTCGGTTTGTAAGTGAAATTCGTAGTACTCAAGTTGCGCAACGTTGCTAGTATTTGTTGCTGTTTAGTTCATAATTAAATCGAATTAATAACAACTAACGTTCAAATTATAGTAAATAAAGGTTTTCTGATTGATTAAAATCAAAGTGAATCCATATTTATGTGAATGTACATTTAAATTGTGTTAAATTTGTGGGTTATTGAGTGACGGGTATTAGTGCTACGTTTTTAGAGTTCCAAGTATTGCTATTCTCACGAATAGCTCATCGCTTAATAAATGTATGTATTTTAAAAGTTTCTTGTACGTCTTAATACCATATATTTTCGCTAACATGAAAAATTAAATTAAAAATTAGACTGAAAATTGGATTTAAATTAAAGTTAATGTCAGTTACTTCTTTACTAGGTTAGCACTTGTTATTTTTTTTAATACAAGTGTATTGACATTCATTGAAGTACTGTTTATAATTAATTCTGCAGTATTTCTGTAAAGATAAAGAATTTTACATTTTGTTATAAGAGATTTTCGTTATAGTTGTATTTACTGTTTTTACCTCAATTTTGTGTTGTGTATTCAAAAGAGGTAACCAGTAGGGTTATTTGAATAATGACCAGTTGTTGATCCCATTTTTAAAATCTTCGCTGAATTGGGAAGCATAGTTATTGGTTTTAAGTTGTAATTTTACTCTTTTACATTTGCAGGATTTTGAGTACAAATATTGCTTTTGAAGTTCTAGTCAAAATTTCAAATGAAAGGTTGGAAAATAAATAGTACAGTTGGTGTACGAAATCATACATAAATCCATGCTGTTCAAGTAAGGCTTGCTTTTTTTATTTAAAAATGTGCAAGCTCATTAAACTTACCTTTATATTCTAGCACATGGTATTTACAATGGTAACTGCTGTACATTTGAAATTGAAAAATACTCTATTACAATTGTGTATCATATTTATTTTTCTCTTTAATTTTATAAGATGTGATGTATGTCAGCTTGGATTAGATACACCTGGTTGTATGTATTTTCAAGTATCTTGTTTTTTATAATTTATATGTATGTCCTACCTTGTAGATACACTACCTCGTGGTGATATTAATGTAGAATATGGTAATCCTTTGGACATTACATGTATCCTAAATGATGATTATGTTGAAAAACATGGTATAAATTCCAGTAGTAATTTATATTTCACTCGTGATGGTGAAGATCTACCTGCAGAAATGGTTTGTTTATTCAAAGTAAAATTTAAACTAAATTTAAAGGAGGGAAACACAGCTAATATACCTAATTTATTTACTATCAAGGAACTAGGGCTTTAGTTAATGTGGGTAGTGTTTTGCTTCATTGGGCTGTTAAAGAACCTATGAAATAAGAATGAAGAATTGCAAAATTTTTAAATATGAATGGCTGACATTTACCTAATTATATGTATTTTCAGATTACTTTATTAGACTCAAAAAGCATAAGATTGCATATTGATAAACCTGATAAAACAAATAATTCAATGTATACATGTAAATTAAGAAACGATAACCTTGCTGTATGTTTAAATACTGTAATTGTTGGTGGTAAGTGCCTTTTCAATCACATTATTCGAATTAAAAGTAACATTTGATTTTTTATTACCCTTTTAGTAAAACCACAGATGGTTGATGATTTTGAATGTGTTGGATATAATTACGAAAATCTTACATGTTCTTGGAGTCAACCTGATAATTACATAAAAACAAATTATAGTCTAACATATTATTTTCCAGGACGAGCAAGCAGGTAAGAGAGAAAAAGTGGACAAATAATCAATTAAAACTGTTAAACATAATGGTATTTGTTTTAGGGAAAGCACATATTCTTGTCCAGATTTGGTAGAAGACCCCGAAACTCATAAAATGAGCTGTTTTTGGAATATTTATACTCTTCCCTTTTATAGGCAGGCACAACGCACTTATCATTTTATATTAACAATGACTAATAAGTTTGGAGTTAATCAATTAAATAGAACATTCTCTCACTATGCACATGGTATGTATTTACTATTTCAACCTGCTCAGTTTGAATATATGTGACTAATGTAAAAATATAAAAATTGACAACAACAGAACATATAGTACTAGCATAAATATTTACACTTACGCAGGTTTGTTATTAAAACAAGTCTTTCTGCAATAGTAAATAATAGTTTGACTTCGATTCAAATTACAATGTGTGGTAAAATAGAATGAAGATATAAGTATATGCTTTTAATAATTTATATTTGTAATTAACGTTATCTAATTTTGCTTGATGAAATTTTCTGTTGGAAGCCAGTTTATTTTGTTTTGAGCCAAATGAAAAGAGCAATACATAAATTTTACCATTTTATTACTTAATAAACCTTTGACCATGCTGGAGCTTCTTCAGAAGTTAAAATAAAAACTTGTTTGTGAACAGTGGCGGAACAAGTGTTACACACAATCGATGAAGTAACGATATTTAATTGAAATTTTTATAGTAATTTGAATTGTTTAGTTCAGTTGAAATTCTTTACAGTACTTTCTGGACCTCCAGAAAATTTAACTGCCGAAAGTAAAACAACAGAGTCAATTTATTTGCGCTGGTCTGTTCCAACTGCAATGTTAACTTTTCCACCAGGATTGCAACACAGAGTTTTATACCAGTCAGAAGTGAACCCCAAAGGATGGGAGGTAAGTTCTGTTCAATTTTTTAAAACCGTTTGAATAACAATAACTCTTGCTTTTTTTCAAGTTTGGAGGTATGGTAATATCGAAGGAATTGAAGGAAATATATTTTAATTTAACTGGATTAAAATATGCTCATAAATTGTATGACATACGAGTATCATCTCGAACTACTGCTGCATTACCTGATGATGAATCTATGTGGTCTAAAAACACATCCCTCACTGAAAGAACTGCGAGTAAAGGTATTTCCTTCATGGTAATTTTTGAAGAGATAATAGGGTTTTACACAAATTATTTTTATAGAACCTGGTGCTCCTCCTAAAACTACATTGGGAACTTTTGAATTTGATTCATCCACCGGTAGAGATGTTTATTTGTATTGGCAGGAAATTCCGAACGAGATTCAAAATGGTGAAGGATTTACTTACGAAGTGAAAAGTGTTAATCAGTATGTAGATTGTTGGATGTTTTATGTGTGTATTTGCATTTGTATTTTTTAATTTCTAATTCTAGTCCTGGAGATTTACATTTGGTAGAACAGAAGAACGCTTATGCTAGATTTCAAGGTCTTGATTCATCCAAAGGATACAAGTTTTTGATTTGGTCCAAAAATGATATTGGCAAATCAGAAAACTTCTCTGTTATTAATATTCCAGCCAAAAGTATGTTGTATTCTTAATATGAAAGGTTTGTATACAATTATTCTGATATGTTTACAGAAATTAAAGAACCATCAGCTTTTACTAAAATTGCTTATGGAGACGGTAAATACCAACTTTCGTGGGAACATCCTAAGACTTCAGAACCTATTGTTAACTATACGATATTTTGGTGCGCACATGATAGGGATCGTCCATACCAGTGTTCAGTGAGTTTTTTTAATAATTATCAGTTTAAATGTTTTTGTTGTGATTATTGTAATGTATTGGTTACTATCCCTTATTTATCTTTTTGGTCATTTAAATTTTTTCTGGTAGGGTTACTTAAATTGGACGGTGGTTCCTGCTGAAATTACAGTAAAAAATTTAACAGTGCCTGATAATCAAATACGGCCTAAAATACATCAGTTTGCAATAGCAGCAAATACATTGTCATCCAGTAGTGGCATGACATGGGCTGCTTGCACAGTGATACCTAACAAATCAATTGGCAAAATGAAAAACGTATGGATTAACAATGTTGGTTCTAACTTCATTGAAGTGGGTTGGAAATTGGATTGTTCAGATAGAATTGGTAGTGTTGAAGGATTTGTCATCAATTACTGTCCAATTTTATCTCCCACAGAAAGGAAATGTAATGGTAAGTAAAACATTTGACTGTGATTTATTTTTCTTTTGATTGTTCTTATTTATTTTTAAAACAACTAAGATGCATCAAACAAGTTAACGAAACAATTAATTTAAATTTGTCGCTGTAATTATTATGCCGATTTTTTTATAATTTATGCGAATGAATGATAAAAAGAATTTTTTATTTATTGTCAAAATTATAACGTTGTATGTTTTGTTGCTGTCCCCCTAAAAAAACGAAGCGTTGCAGGTTCCGTAAAAAATGTAACAGTCCATGGTAATGCGGATTTAATAAAGGGTTCTGTTACTGGCCTAAAACCGTACACAACGTACATGTTGACGGTTTCAGTTATAACTAAACCTAATAACTTAAATCCTCCCAGTGATGCTTTACTCAACACAACTCTAGAAGGCGGTAACAATTTTTTAAAAGTATATTATTAAATTTGCACTACAATAAAATTTTTGTTTTAGCACCTGATTCGCCAAGAAATCTTAAAATACACGATGTCACAAACTCATCAATTACATTATCGTGGCAGCGACCTGCTGAAGTTAATGGTATTTTAAAATACTATATTTTAAATTACAATAATGAGTCTGCCATCGTAGATCCTAAACAAGAGGGAAGGGTGAGTAAACTACACTTATTATGTAATTTTTAACAAAGACATTCTTTTTTAAATGGGTGTTTTTTTTTTAGTACGTTTTAAGTAACTTGAGAAGTTATGAATATTACAGTGTAAGTGTGGCTGCTTGTACTGTAGCTTGTTCTTCGCCGTCTCCTACAAAAAGGATTAGAACAGCAGTAGGGTGTAAGTAAACTAATTTTTGTTTTACATGGCACATATTTAATGTTAATAAAAAATTATCATTTAGATCCTGGTAAAACTACAAAACCATATATACAATATTCAAATGATTCTACTATCGTTGTGGCTTGGTCTGAACCTGAGTTTAAACGTGGAGAAAATGATCAGTATGAAGTGCAATTGAAAACAAAATTGGAATATGGCAATAACACATTACCTGTTATTGTTGTTAGAGGTATAGAAATTGTTTTTGTGTTGTAATCGAAGCACTTTTTAAAAGTTCTTGTTACAGGAAATAATTACACTATTAAGAATTGTGGAGATGGAGGAAGGTACAACACTTTTTACATTTCTGTTCGAGCTGTAAATATAATAAATGACTTGAGATATGATGGTCCCTGGAGTGAAGAGTTTGAATCTTATTGTCAATCGCCTCCAGACATTGTCGCTTATGTACTGGCACCCATTTGTGTAGTTCTTTTGTTAGCTTGCTTCTACATGGCAAAAAGGTAAATTTCTTGTTTAAATATTTAGATGTTTAATTTAAATTTTAAGCTAACTTATTTTATTTTATTTTATGTAGATTCTATATATGTTGTCAGAAGATGCGTGATGTGGAAGTGAAGCTTCCTCCCGGTTTAGCACCCGTAATAGCTACGGAAATGGATTGGATTCCTCGGAAGCCTCAGGACAAAGACGACTTAATAAATCCTCCACCTCCAGATGAACAACTTCTTCTACGAAAGATCCCCGATAGAAATTCTGCCATAGATTCTAGTGGTTGTAGTTCTGGACATGAAAGTGTTACTTCTTCCATTGATTCTAGCACCCGTATACCGAGCCCAACAGATTCAGGAACAGAACAACCTAATATTTCGTCAACAGAAGAAGTTGGCAAAAGTAACACCATAAGACATCGTAAACTCTATGTGACTATGCCAGAAAATACTTCGATAACACCATGGGCGAACAAAACAAATACTTTAAGCAGCAGTTACTGTAAATTGGGAGTAGATCCTAACACTACAAACATAGATTCCAGCCCTGCTTATGTACCTGCAATAGTATCCCATTCAGATGTGACAAAAGTGCCTGTTACACAGTCTGCAGCTAGTACAACGACACCTTATGTTCTTACTGGCGACATAAGTAAAACGTCAATACATGGATACGTTCCTCTGCCTGGCCCTACGCCTTCTCATAAAAATACGGCCTATGTGATGGCCGGCAGCAAGCCAAGTGCTGTACCAGAACTTATAAGACTGGATTCGAGCAGCTCGACGAGTTCTGAGGACAAACTGATGTATGTACAAGTGGCTGACTGTTCGAAACCAGCTTCGAAATCGCCAGCGGAGTCAAAGATCTGGCATCAGCCAGTGTATGATCCAGCAAAGAACAAATTAGGCTATGTTAGTATAGGAGATGCCCCACCTCCTGCAGCTAGTGACGCCAAGTCAGTTTGCTATTCTCACAAGAACGTCGATTCGAATTGTCTGAAAGAAGACTAAGTGATTTATTAGATTATTTTGTGTTTGTTTTTTCGAATATAGTTTTCCGATGAACTGGAAGGAAGTGAATGAAACTTGACGTAATCAAGAAGAATTTATAGTTATGTTGTTAAGCGTTAGCGTTTACTGATACTCGCGATGGTTCCGTTGTTTTTACGACTGTTTTTTGCCCCATAACAAGTAGTTTTTATGTTTGCCAAAAGTATGTCTACTTTTTTAATAAACAAAATTTAAAGGTTTTTTTTTAAAGTAAAAAGTGCCTTTCAAATTTCGTTTTTCTTGATATTCGAATGGTTTTGCCAGTTTGAAACGAGCTTGCCAGATTCTACGTATATATAATGTTAAATATTATGTTGTATAAATTTTAAATAGTGAAGGTAAGGGTAAGAACACACACTACGTAATCTATTTTGGATGTCAATTTATCGGCCTGTAAGGATGATTTTTAATTTGTACATATTAAATATTTTAATCTGTCCATATTTTGAATGTGTTGTATATTTGAGTTTCGCATTTTACTTATTTTTTTGCAATTAAAGAGAGTTATGTATGTTTTTATTTTTTTATAGTGCAAAGTTATACGCTCGTGTTTTGTCGTCTTACTGTAATTTTAATGAAATACATATTTATCGGATTTTTTCTTTTTTATTTTGTATCGAGAAAAATCTGACCAGAAAGCAACATTTGTATAGTCTTATCTCGGCACACAAACAGTGAAAGAAAATTATAATGTGAATATACTGAAAGTTAGCACTTTGAAGATTTGGATATATATATTTTTTTTAATTTGATAATTACTTTTGTTTATGATCCCATAAATAAATTAATGTTTACGTATGTATGTACTTATTTGTTATGGTAGAGCTTTCTGTATTTTTTTAAATAAATGTATGCGTACATAGCAAAATATATATTTATTTTAAAAATAAATACTCTTACAAGTTATTAATTGTTTTTACGAAATAAACATTCTTACAATACGTTGCTAATAGCATTATTATTATAATAAATTACTAACCATATCGTGAAGTCAGTAACGCTATCGTATAATTAGTTTGAGTTTAGGGGCTACAATATTAAAGGGAATGGAGTTTAAAAAGTCTTAATAGGCTTATAAGTGTTTTGCCTGCTAGTCAGTTGAGTCACTAAAAATAATTAATGATTTTCTGGGTAATAATTAATAATACCATGAAACAGATATGACAGTAAGTGTTACAACAAATTCTTTTTAAAAATAATAAAATTTTCAGTTATTCTGTACGACAAAACCAATCATGAGCCCAGTTTATTAAAAGTTCCATTTTACATTTAATTAAAGTAGGTTCATTTACCAGCTATAATTATTCATTCATTAAAATGTAATTAATGTATAATTCAAATTTTGAATTTCAAATGGTGCGTGTTTGGTAAGATGGCACTGCTGATTCGATTTATAATTTGTTTATGTTGCATGTCCGACTGTAAGATGTCGCCACGAGCCAATCGAAATGAGTGCAATTTAATATAAAAGATGGCGCACATGTAAGTTTTTTAAAAGTTTGAAAATTTAAATAATATTTCTCTTTTCTTTCTTGTATTTTTAGTTAAATTATAATTTAAGTTGGATAGAGTTAAGTAGTGGCTTTATTTAAAACAGGAATATAGTTACTAATTTATTTTTAAGTTTTTTTTTATTTCAGCACGCACGTTTTTGTGGTATTTTGAAATGTTCTGCTATTTCTACAGCGAAGACGTGTGCTCTTCCAGGATTTTTCTTGGAGGACGCAAATAAAATAGTGATGCCTGGAAGTAGGATCGGGAAGCCTTTTAGTGATTTCACACGAAAAAGGTAAGTAATAGCTACGGAAATGGATTGGATTCCTCGGAAGCCTCAGGACAAAGACGACTTAATAAATCCTCCACCTCCAGATGAACAACTTCTTCTACTAAAATTTTCTGTTGGAAGCCAGTTTATTTTGTTTTGAGCCAAATGAAAAGAGCAATACATAAATTTTACCATTTTATTACTTAATAAACCTTTGACCATGCTGGAGCTTCTTCAGAAGTTAAAATAAAANCGAAAAAGGTAAGCCATAAGTAATATCGTCTGATTGTGTTTTAGTACAATTACGATAAGCTTTAAAATTACAAAGTTTGGTTTTTTCATTGTAAGCGTTAACATTTAGACAATCAAAGTTAAACGGTACACTTTTTGAATTGCAAAAATAAAAGTGAAGACAATCGTCATTATTTTCTAAAACGACATTTTTTTCGCAAAATTTGCTTTTCCGTGTTACTGCTTGAGGATATTTTGTAATCGAAGGCTTTTTTGATGATGATGCAATGGTCATGAGTGAATTTTTACCTAAAGGACTCTGCCCGTCCGTATAATCTTTATTCGGTTGATATTTCTCAAACAATTTCGAGATTAAATAGTCGACGCTAGGGTAATCTTTAGATCCCTCGTTAGCATCTAGGGAAGCATTAAATGAGAATTCATTCAACTTGTTTGCTAACAGGTTTAAGTTAGTTTGGTGGTGTTCATTAGGATTAGTTAGAGTAGAAGTTGATTGTGTATCAATTTGTTGCTTCAGCGGATAAGATGTCTCGGTTTCTACCGGTTTCCATTTCGCTGCGATTTCCACGTCCTTTTCCGAAAAAAGCGGAAGGCCAACTATAGGAATTTTATCCATTTTCGATGGAAAAAGTGTATTATACGGGCGGACTTTTTTATAACTGTTAATCAGTTGATAAATCTGATCCATTTGGATTTTAATGCGATCTGGAGACGTGTTAACAGTATTACTGAATATCGGCCCTTTGTCAATGTCGTTTTCAGAAAGCTCTGGCAGGTAGAAGTTCGGCTTTTTATAGCTTAATGTGAGTGGTTTGCTAGTTAGATCCTTTTCTTCGGGAATCCTTTCAAGGATTTCATTTCGAAACGTACGGTCACAGTTACTCAGGAGTAGATCAGGAAGACATCTTTTTAAAATCGGATGAAATACCTACAGCAAAAACCTTTTTATTTTTTATTTTAAACAGAGAAATATTAGACAATTCATTATTATTTTGTTTTCATTTTTGACCGCTTAGTTCTTTTTTTTAAAGGTGCAATTTTATTGGAGTTGTCTGTTTGCTGATGTAGTACTGCAAAATAGAAGTGTATGCAGAAGGTAATATCGATTTTCTTTGATAGTAAACTCTTTCAATTATTAAAGTGTTTATGAATGGCCTGACATTCTAAATAAAAGTCTTGCTAAGGAAATCGTTTAAATGCACGCTAAATCATTAACGTTGACCGACGAGAGCATTTTCAGATACTGAAAACTTAACATGCTGTTTTATTCTTTTATTCTTAGTCGATACAGTTCAATTATTAACTACGGAAAATGGAGCAAGCTGATGCCAGTTGACTTTGTTTAAATTTGTACTATTTAATTCGAACAAAAATTGATAAAGAACGATGTTTCAAAACGGCTTATTGCATTTTATGTAAATGTACCTAATCGAAAATAGAATTTAGACATGTTACTTTTGGGTGTCGAGAAATTTTCGGTATTTGGTATTGCGGAAGTTCTAGCAGTTTAAGCAAAACGGAAGTTGATTGGTGAATTATCACATTAGTTCATTCTTACTTTTCCTGCACTGCAGCGTGTAGGTAGCCAGACGGAAGTCTGCGCATATTTTACAGAGACGCATCGGTAGAATAAACGGCAATCCCCTGGGTGTCGTTTCTTTTCTTCGGGACATATGGACTTCTTTGGATTCCCTGTGCAGAAGCAATACATTAGGCGACGTGTTTTCGTGAACGGAAGGGAAGGGTTGAATTTCCCTGCGATCCTGTTTCACATTTTATTCTATTATTCAATACCTATTTGACGCCATATATTATTTATGACAATGGATTACTTTTACTTTTATATCGGGCGTAGACAATAATAATTGTACAAAATTGATGTACATCAGTATGAATTTACAGGACGCGGTCTACCGACAAATATCTCCTTTAATATACGACCTATTATCCTAGATTTGCTTTATATTTGACCGCAACAACATTCACTTCGTTCGTGTTTTCTTTTCCTACCGTAACCTTCGGGTTCCATTAGATTAAGATCGGAAGGTTCATGATGATACGAACGAAGTAAGTGTAGTCGTGGTCCAGGACCTTCAGGACTGAAAAACATTATTCTTTTCAGTAAAATGCACAAATAATCAATTATCTAAGTGAAGATGAATTGAAAACAAATGGATGGGTCAAATTATAATTACGATTATGTGGCGGTAACACGTGAAATAGAAGATCTATTAATCATTTTCCTTTTCCATTTAATTCGCACAAAAAGAGCGTGTAATTTGCGGTTCTGTAATGGTTTTCTACATCATATCCCTACACACCGATTAAACAATAATTATTTATTAACCTTCGCCGATTATTCTAACTAAACCGTTATTAATCGTGCACGCTTCTGTTTTTTAGGCATAAATGGATTGTCAATAACAATAAACACTTTTAACAAAATTAAACGCGTGATATGACATGTACACATGTAGAGATCCCAAAAGGCCTAAAATACGATTGGCATGTAGTTTGGCCACATTTCATTAATTAGGATACTATGATGGTGTTACCGAAAGGGCCGAAATTTAATAGATTGCCTTTGACAGACCGATAATTTGTTGTTTCATACCGGTTTCCCACAATTCCCACAATTTTAGAAATTATAAATGTCGATCTAAATGTACAAGGAAATTAACGAATTGCATTAAATATTATTGGAAAATTTGAAAATTTTAACGATTGTTTATTTACAATTGGCTGAATTAAATAGTAATAAACTTTTAGCTGTACAATTATTTGAATGAAATTTTTATATTGTAATAATTTTTAAGATTATTAGGTACTTTTATGTATTGGGAAAAGACAGTAGGTATTTGCGAGCTCTCAAAAGATATATTTTAGAATTTGATTAAAAAAAACAATTAAAGAATTCACAGTTAATAAAACATTTGACTATTTAATTAAGTTTATCTATCTAGGATCAATCGTTTATAGATATAAATATTCAGCGATTTTTTTTGCATTGATGTTTGATCATATGCTACAGGACATTCTGTACATATTTGTATAGGAAAGACGATTAAAAATACACGTTTTGGGTTAAATAAATAGCTATAAATTGCAAAAAACCTATTTAGATTTCTAGTTTCAATAACTAATTGTAATTATATGTTATAATAAATAGGTGCTAGGTAATCAAAATAATTCCTTTATGTCACTATTCAAAACTTCAAAGCTCAATCAATATCCTTTTTGAGCAGACCATGTATTTCAAATGCAAATAAAATGGTTTCTGGTATCTTATTATAACAAATAACCTGTGAACGCATGTTTTCCTTCTTGTGAGAGGTGACGGAGAAAATGGAAGGAGAAAGCTCACCCGAAAGATGCCGAATACAATGTCGTTGCCAATGTTCTCGTAGATTATTGGATTAAATAAATTAATAGTAAAGATCTCGCGCGGTGATCGTTATGTTGTGTGTGTACAATAAAACGTGATAAGTTATTATACGCGAATGCGGTAGTACATGCGTGTTTAAACGAGTTAGTTTTCGGATTATTTAAAGCCTTTTAAATACTCAAAATTAGGTGAAAATAAGTGTAAGAATTATAGGAAGATGGGACTTCGCAGTCAGCTATAAAACGTTTAGGTAATTATTACTATAAAAATACTTATTATAAAGTAGGATTGCATCGAAATAAAATTCTATGCGTTTCAACGTTTTTATTAGCTACGAATTGATCCTTTAACTAGGGAACTAAAGGATCCGTAGGGAGAAAACTTTCTTCCAAGGGATTACGTTAAACGTTTATTTAGGAAAACAATGGATTCCCAAAAGGATTTCTAAATTTCTTTAGTCATTAGCCTTAAGTAATTTCGCGCAATGGGCTAATCAATATAAAAACTCCTCGGAAGCTTTACCTTTGTCTTTACAGGTGTTTGTTTAGTCCTTCTAGAGTTTTCTATGTAGCTTGATGAGAGTATTTTCATCGACTATGCATGTTTTCGCTCTTTCTTTTTTAAGATCTTTTATCAATTTATCTTACGTAACTTTACAATCAATAAATATTGCTTTTTTATATTTATCGTTCTAACTTTAGTAAAAGTACTTATTGAACTGAATGGTAAGTTGGGTATTTACTTGTAGATTAAAATCCTTTTTTGTAAACGTAACGTAAAATATTATAAACGAGACATTAAAGTTTATTTATGGTATATGGGTGTCAATTATCATATTTAAAATTTGAAAAACCCGCCATTAAGTCCTTGTTTATTACTGTTGTCAATGATCGACCATTTTTATTCGTCTATGGTTACGGTATTGTTGCTGTGGTCGGCCATTATAAATTTGCGATTGTTGGGCATTGTTGCCGTTGTCGGCCATTATACTTTTGCAATTGTTAAACATTGTTGCTGTTGGCGGCCATCATACTTTTGCAATTGCTAAACATTGTTGCTGTTGGCGGCCATTATACTTTAGGCTTTACTTGTTGAAACTCCATAATCAACTAAAGCAAACGTTCTCGTTTCCTTTAATTGATTATACTTTTGAATTATTATTGACTAATTGTATCCATTTTTGGTTACTTCGTTTAATTTTGTAAGAATTCATAACAGAAATGCTTTTTTTCGTTTGTTCTATATAAAATCAGTAGTTGATGATTAAAATAAGTAATGTGTTAATGTAGTTATTTGAAAAAATTGAAAATAAAAATGGTTGTTAGGTATGGAATCCTTGATTAATACTGAACAAAGACAATAATTATTGGCATAGGTATAGTGCTTGATATTAAGCGTTTTCATAAAGCTCAATATTATAAGCACATGTGCTTTAGTTATGAATGTATGTGTAAGATGATGTTTAACATGTCATAGTAGAAGATGATTAATATTCTTGCACGTAATGTTGCACAAACATCTAGAAACAATGTAAAGGAGCTGCGTATGTACCTTGTGATTAATGGTACTTCCTAATTCCGCTTGTAATAATTATATGGTTTTGTTATGGGTTAAGACTTTGCTGCTTTTCGCACACTTGAGTTTCTAATTGCGGGCCGTTGTAGCTAGGGCATATATGTCGGGAAAAAACCGTCTTGATTTTGGTATCGTGGTACGTCAAATGCAATTCTTTTTTGTTGTTATATGCACACACGTATCCGGCCTTCCAGGTGACTGCAAATACGGGCGGCAAAACCGAGTGCTGAAAGCTATCAAAGGGTCTTTAGACCGGAAATTTTCTCATTATTCTCCACTCGAAAGAGAAACCGTTTGCGTGTTTTCACCAGTGACTATCAGTTTATTACAATGTCTTTATACGTTATAATTAAATTTTTTAATCGATTCATTAACAGGAAAGTCAAAGTAACATGAAATTTTTCAAACGTGTCCCGTGAACCATTATTTTTTTCAATCTCTATTGTCAAAGGTGACGTTAACACTTTTTTAGGGTTTCGTACATTTAAAAAGGAACTTAATCAAGACTAGGGTTTTTAGCGGTTAGGTTAGGTACGAAGTACTTACATATATCTATTATAATTGGGCCTAACAACAACTGTACGAAATAATAATTAAGAGGTCTACGGTAAAGCATAAATTTTTCTTGACTCGAATTTTCCCTAAATTGAATATATCTGGTTGTATTTGGGAGATTTGAATTAGGAAATTTTGATTTATGATCCTGTATCTTTTTCTTTTGAAAATTGTTCTGCATTGCGATCGGTTTAATTCTGTTAAGTTTGAAATGAAGATCAGTGGAATTTGAAACGATTCCTAATGTAGCAAAATAGTTGCAATGTGGATAATACTACGTAATTGTCGTTACGCTCTAGCACCTTTATGCCTTTTGTTAAATGAAGATATCGTGTAGGTGGCTGGGAAAGTGTTGTTTTATGACTGGAAAGAGCTTTGATCTCTGAGTACGGATTTTATTGTTCATCTCTTATACCGAGTCGTAATGACTACTATGGTCATCATTGAAATAGAGTTTTACCTAAATTGTTTCTAACGTATTAACTTTACATTTAATATCACTGGTGTTTTTATCATCTTTTTAAAGACAGGAACACATTTTTTTGCTATTATATTGAAAAATTACTAACAAAAAAGTCTTTTTTTACTTCACTGAATATAATTAAAAAATACTAGAGTAATTAAAATACTGTTGACTTTACAAAAGTGTGATGTCTTTGATAATCAGTTAGATGTATCAGATAAAATGGCTTACCAAAACTTTTCAAAACTATACAACTGAAAATGATCAAAAAGACGAACTTGCACATTATTTTAACACCGTTGGTTGTTGCTATGAAACTGGCAAAAAAATACTAACTATCCAACATAATACAGTTTTACGAAAGACAAGTTTTATAAATTGCATGTTTCTAGATGACTGGGACAATTATCCTAAATAAAAGTAGTATTTCAGAGTAATAACTTTTGAAATTGTATACGAACTAACACGTAATATGTAGAACGCATATATTTAACGCTAACAGTTGGTTAATAGTTATTAACTGTTACATTTTGAGTAATGGAAAACACTTCTTTATAAAGGAATTTTTATAAAAATAACATTTTTGTTGTATATGTATAAAACATTTCCATTAAAATTTTCTATTTCGAAATGTAACATCAAAAATTGTTAGTGGTTTGACAGGACAATCGCTGTACACTTAACTATTGTAAATATTTTAGTAGTTCAATGCATCGTAAATAAGTGTAATGGTATGGAAATTAATAATTGATTTTACAGAATTGATACGAAAATTGCGCTGTCATAAAAATAAACGAAACATAAACTGCTAAAGTTTTATTTCAGTTTCAATTTTAAATTTGATATTAAATAAATTGAAATTGAATTTTTGATGTTTACTTTTGGTAAATAACAAATAATAGAAGCATGTTTTGTGTTACGTTTATGTTCTTGAGATGAAGCTTTAACAAGCGCAACACATATGTCAGAAACACGGTTTGAAATGTCATATTTACCTTTACAAACAGGCATCACCGCGGATTACAAACAACATAAATGTTCATGTATGTCACAAATATGTTAATTTATTATTTATTAGCATGAAAATGGAGCAAGCCGTTTTCGCATTTACGTACTTATCAATCGAGAGAGTTAGTAGCAGTCATATCGGGTTTTAATTAGTTATTTCTTCATTAAAAGTTTCGCAAAATTACACTGCAATTTGGTACTTTAGTACAGCAGTTCGAATGGTTTTTGAGAAAGTTGTACATATAATTTCAGACATGTTCATTCTATGCTGCAATTATAAAGTTCAGCTCTTTTAATTACTGAAACCTCAGTTCAAAAAACTTTTTTGTTTTTTGATGGTTTGGGCGGAACGTAGCTTTTTGTTAATAACGTTTAGTTACTTTACTTTTTGTGCTTTTCAACTTTTTGTACAATTAAGTGGTAGGTATACAATCAAAATACGATTAACAGCCATCAGGGAAATACGCCGTGAAAAAACTTTAGATCAACTAAGTACTTATTATCTAAAATTTAGACATTAATACCTTATAGAGAATTTATTTTGTTATCTTGGCGGACTTTTCATTCATATTGTGCGGTTTAACTCATATTTAATGTTAAGGAGTACGTATTTCCGCATTAATAGTAGGTGGTTAAATCACAGTTCGCAACAGCCCTCCATAAAAATTTGTCAGATTGAAGTAAAATGACTAGAAAAGTGACTATAATCAACACTATTGACCAATAAATTGTTACTTGTACGCACCCTCTCCTGAATATTATTACAGTAACACCCAGTAATTGTTCTCTGTGTATTCCAAATGCCGACAAAGACTTTTAAGAACAAAACTACTAGCTTAACACTGCAGAAAATCGTTGAGCTTTAGATATGTTTTAAGTATCAAAAAAATGCCATAGTAGAAAAAGAACTTTGTGTAGGTACTCTTTTTCTTTTGACCTTTTAAGCGTTTTCTTCGCGCTCATTAGGCCCCTTTCTCGTTTTTGTTCTTTATTGTTTAGTAACCACTTTAGATCATTCTTTTTACTTTTCTAGCTTCCCAGTTTTTCGTAACTCTCATGAGTCGAGCGTTGCTTTACAATTCATTAATAGGTGCAATTATTTCTCTTGTTATTTTGTGCATTTGTACTGGCGATAGTTATTGTTAATTAAGTAAGGATTTCGGCCATTAATAGATGCTAAATATTTATAATAAGTTAGTAATTCAATTAAATAAGTTAATTTGTCAGTAAATGATGATGTAGTGGGATCGGTGCACAGATATTACGTAAAATTTACCGTAGGGTTCCAGCAAAAGGTGATTTTGTGGGTAAATGCACTAAATTATTGTATTAATTTTGGTCACAAAAAGACATAAACGTCAAATTTGTGGCAGTTCTGTAGTCTTGCAGTAGGTAGTTTTTGTGTTTGTAGTAAATAAGTTATAAAACAAAGATTTAAATAAGCAAGAGGAAATATTTATTCGAGCGATGAATGAATTAATTTGATACTCTACGATGAAAAAACAATTTGTGCTTCTTAGAAGCGTGAATTTCCTTATTGCCGGTGGGATACGATAAAATTCTCCCCCAGCATTCTGTAAACAAGTTGTACTTGTGTTAAAGTGTCGATTTGTTTCCTTATCCTACGAAACTCCTTCGGAATGAATTCTGAAATTTATCTTGCTTAAAAGGCAACTTTCCGTTTAGAAGGTGATTTACAATTTAAAAGTTAAATTGCTCTACTAAACGATCGTATTCGGTAACGTTAGAACAACCACCCGCAGTAGGCGCCCTATATTTATTAGTGTCTAATCTACGAGACTAACGAATAATTAGAAAATTAACATCATTTTTGTCTCTTGTTGACTTTTAGATTAGTTTTTGCTGCTTGGAAAGTTAATTCACTTAACAGTTGCACTTTGCTATTGCTTCTTTCACTTAACATGCAAAATACGTAGTATTATTCTATTGTTAAAGTTTCTCAATTTTCAACCCTTCGTATGTGATCAGGCGCGTGTACAAACGACTGTTGTAAGGATAATGTAACTATCCCTTAAGATTTACGACATAAGTGAAGAAAATTCTTGGTATGGTCCGTTCTCATAGTGAAAGGTACACCGTAAATCTAGCAGCACGCTATTACAATTTCTTGTGTGTTTTTATTTTTTTTTCGATCAACCGAAAGCCCCTGGCGCCGTGAATCACTTCTTGCAGTTATGACCATTAGGGCATTGTGTACCTTTCTCTAAGTAAACGGACCTAGCTACTAATATCTTGAAAATAACAGGGCTGGGTAGATCAATATGTAGATCAATCAGCTCATATTTTTAGTTCGGTTAGGTTTAAGATCATAACGTCGCGGTAGGAAAAGACAACACGAACAAAGTATTCATCCTGTGATCTGAAATTGTAAGAGTTATTACCGGTGGCCTTTACAACAGTACAGAAGCGATGTTTTCGAAGCTATGTTTGTGTGTATTATAGGGAATTATTTTGAAATTGCTTTCAATTAAGTTTTTATATACAAAAATACCAAAATAATTCTGCTTTAAGTTTGAGTACAAACGTATATTGTGAATGCTAATTGGCGAGAACGCTTCTTGTAAAGAAAATTTACCTTTATATTTTCTAGCTAAACGTATTTATAGCGTAAGCAAATGCTTTGTATTTTTTCTCAACGCAGTTTTCATCTCTGACGCTAATGCGAGTTTGAAAAGTTTTTAAATCGGCGAACTTGCTCGGTATTGGGTTATTAAAATAAAATTAGGCCTTTTCCAGTTAAAATGTGTTTTTTTTTTTTGCTTAAAAGTTCAGTTTGATTACCTAGTCGAATTTTGAGGAAACAAAAAATTAAATGCACATTGCTTTGAATACGCCTCCGACTAAAGGAAACTAGGGAAATGCTTTTTTTTTTATACGTTTGTCAATATCTCTTTTTAACGTTTTGAAAAATGGTTTGTCTAAATATTGGTAAAATTGGTTGTCAATTATGTATTTAACCAGCATGGTTCATCATTTATCATTAGGGGACCAAAGTATTCCCAACAACACCTTTGAGAATTCGGGTGCTGCCAGAATGCCACAACACAACACAATCGGTTGGTATGAGGTATTTTGCACCAACACACAATTAAATGAACTGCACATTGGGGGTTGTTGAGATAACGCAACTTGTTGAATCGATCAATGATATCAAAAGAGCAATTATTCCCAAACGTTTGGGAATTTTAATGTTCTTCCTTAGGGATATAACACGGGAAAAATCAACGTTTATCCAAATAGTTCTACGTTTGCTGATCATGAACTTGTTAAAATTCGTTGCTGTTTTTATTCTTTTGTTACAACATTACTCAGAACTTCCTGAGATATCAATTTTTTTATGTATCTATAAATAATTTAAGTTCAAAATATTGCCTGATTTGCCTTAAGCACTTGAAAACTATGCATTTAACTTAGGTAGGTTACGTGAGTCAAAGTAGAAGTTCTGTTTATAATAGAGTAAAAGAACATCAGTATATTGGAAGGAATTCGTTTTGATTTGGGGTGGAATCTACTACATCCCGAGGAATCGATGTTTGATAGGGCAAAGTGCCGCGTAACTTGCAATATTTCATCGTATCTGTGTATTTGTATGCTGCAGATAAAAAACGGGAGGTAGCGGTTAATAGCGTCATTTCTGTTTGCGTTTGTATTTATTGTAATATTCTCTACTCAGTGTGCGGCAACTTTTTATTTATTTCTCACCCGTCCAATTGATTACATTTATATCGCGTTTCAAGAGCACTCCTAATTTGCAGTATAGAAAATACGATGTAAACTGCATCCGAGAATTTTAGGTTATGTTGTTGTTAAGTAGGTATAGTTAAGTATGATGAACCTAAGTCTTAACTAATTTTGTATGTTGCACATCATACGTTGTATTTCATTGAGTAATCTCTCTCAATAATGATATGTGTTTCAGTAGGTGAAATTATGAAACATTATCGACTGTTTGACTACATTTAGCCTTTTGTAAATTCTATGTATGCACTTGTATATTTGAAAAGATCAGCCAGACACGAAAGGTCGTATATGTTAGTTACACACGTCATTGTCCAGTTAGTGATGGCAATATCTAATAGGTTTCGGTTAGGTTAGGTTAGGTTAGGTTAGGTTAGGTTAGGTTAGGTTAGGTTAGGTTAGGTTAGGTTACCTAAATGTTCCCCCTCCCCCAATCGAGGATGAAACACAAGCTGTCACAGCAATGGCCGGCTGAATGAGAAGTTGTTTTAAACAAGGGGTTGAATTTATGTTGGCAGACTTGGTCGATGGAAACTTTAAAACACCTCGTTGTATTGGGGAAGTTAATTGTGTGGTTTCCCGTCCGTTCCATAGTTTTAGTTGTTTTCGCCGCATTTCAGCATACCAAGTTGTCTGTTGGCGACTGCCTTAGGTGATAAGTAGACATGTGAGACTTGGAACTTAACTTGAAATTCAAACCACTCAGAAAATGTAAAACGGAACTTGGGCTATTTCCTCATACTGTCTTTTTTAGTTGTTTCATTTTTTCATTTTCAAAACCAAAAAGAAATATCTAAGGTAAAACGCCCAGTTTCTGACACTCTAAGAGTGACATCTGAGATTATATTACGATAACTAAAATAATATTTAATTAGAATAAATAATTTTTATACTATAAACAAGTTCAGAGTTTCTAGAAAAACTCATATACGCGATATAATTATTTGAAGCGAATTAGTAATTTTAATTAATGATTTAAAAAGTGATGTTTGAAGACCCAGTTTCTGACACTTAAAATTTCTTGTGTTGTAGTTTCTGACACTGCCATCGGCCTAGTTTCTGACACTCATATTTGGTAATGATTCTCTCTCGGTTAAATTATGTATTATCAGGTTTAAATAAACTATAAGTAA
>NW_020439011.1:237814-241311 GCF_000699045.2 Agrilus planipennis | reverse complement strand
AAACTTTTTTTTATTAAGTTTTCTTATTTTTTATTATTGTGCTTGTCATTAATTAGGTACAGAATAAATTTATTTTAATTTTTAAAAATTTTATTAACCCACTTAAGATCTTTTCTTTGTTTTAATTCAATATAAACCTAAAATTGTCAGAAACTGGGCCAGTGTCAATAACTGGGTCTTTTACCTTAGTGTTTTCTTAAAACTTAAAAAAAATCTGAGAATCTGCTACTACAGAAATACGCCATTGGGTGTTAGTTGAATAAATGAGTGTCTATATATTTTTTTTTTTATCATAAGGGGCTGGATCTTTTGTTAAACGTGAAAGAATAATTCTCATGCAGTATCTTTCGAATGTAGAAAGTAAAATAAATGTTTGTATTTGTAACAGTTGTTCCGTTATGTGGATGGTACATGTTAGCAAGGCTCATTAGTAAGCCCCGGAGGCTATGTTAGAGAGAAACGGAAAAAATATTGTTGACTGACATCCCCTGATGCGATCAACCATTTTATTTTCTGAAGCATGGCAATTACTTCCTGAACAGTTGGATGAAAAATTAGTTCACCGATCCTTCATGAAATTAACTTCCTCTGAAAGCATGTTGTTAGTGACGAATTGGTAACTGAAGTTATCACCTGTTAAAGTTTAATCCTTAACGAGTAAAATTTCATTTAACGAACTAACGTTTTTCTGGTTTACATTCCTTAATTTATTCGCGAAATGATGCTTCTCCATACACATCAGTCAATTTCTTTCTGGCTTGAACAGCATTTTTACCCTTTCTGTTGTAAAACAGTAAGATATGTCGAAAATGCTGCTTATCGCTCTCCATATTTAAAAGGGCACCAACCAAAAACTACTGCGTAGAATTAATTGGAATTTTTCACACACAAGCCTTGCTATATGAGCTCTCAAAGCATATAAAAATTATACGGCTTAAATGTGAAGTTGGGTGCAAAAGAATACAATTAAATCCTCTGTCGGGAAAAAACGAAATGACTTTCCGAACAACCCTGTAGATTATGATTCTACAAGTCATTACGAGTTCATTGATATAATACGTGACTATTTATCGCAGATATATCAGAATTTGGATCATTGATTTGATCGGGACGTTACAACTTTTGTTGTAACTTTCACTCATTTTTGTTGTTTGAATTCGAAATGAAATTTTTTGTGTACATGTAAAAATTTCTTTTATATTTGCGATTTGGCTTGTACAAATTAAAACGCGAAAGGTGCTGAGAATCTCGATTTTTTTTTATGCAAAGAAGTGCTACAAAGGTCTTGATCGGAAATCGTTATGGATTCTCTACGCAAGCGGAATTAACAAGGGCAAAAATTAAAATAACAAAAGTTATAACGACACGGCCTGGACGGTGAAAAATGAATGGTAAAAAGAATTTGATTTGGGGGATGTTTTAGCTTCGCGGTTAAATTGTAACAAACGTTAACAACTTGCGGTTCTAATGAAGAGAACAATGCAGAAGCACTTAAATTCTCGTCCAACATACAAATTGGAATAATTGGACTCTCCAATTCTTACGCGAACTCTAATAATAATTTAGTTATTGTAACTGTGAACGTTGTCATTTCGTCAGAAGTCAATTTCCGAACATTATCATTGTCACAACCCAGAATAGAAGGCAACCAACCAAGTTTAACCTAACCTAACATAACCTAACCTAACCTAACCTAACCTAACCTAACCTAACCTAACCGAACCTAACCTAATCTAACCTTGACAAATTTAACCTAGATAATACCTACTGCCACGAATTATGACAAATATATCTACAGATATATTAAAACTTAGTAGTAATTTGCTTGCAATTATGACAAATTGAAAAAGAGAATTGGTAACTTCATCTAATGTAATTTAATACATTTTAACTTTGATAAATTCAATACAGGCAATCCCCCTAAAGATTATGTTAGAGTTTAACAGTAATTTGTTTGTAATTGTAGTAAAATGAAAGGGAGAATTGGTAACTTTATCTAGTGTAACCTAACCTAGCCTGGCCCAATTTAATTTATTCTTCGCTAATTTGTCTTAAGTTTGGTAGATGAGCTACGGTGAATTGTGATATGGGTCTATATTTAAGTTTAGATTTCATTTCAATTAAAATATTTGCAATTGTGATAAGGCAGGCGCGTTAATTGTTAGTGTCGAGATATTTCAAAGTCAAAAGAGCGCCGGTAGGTGTCTAAGCTCGATAATCTTTAGCCGATTTCGCGCCGTGTACATGTGTGAATGGTAAAATAACGCACAGGATTTCCTAGTACAGTAAGGGGTCGCCGATAAAATTTGCATAAGACATGCATATTAATCGATTCTAATCGTGGAAACGGAACAGAAACAAAATGGTGACAAGTTATTCGTTCCACCCTGAATTGGCGCTAATGTTTCTACGAATTGCATTGAAAATCTAATGAAGCTTTTTCCTTCTAAGACTTCATGCCAGAAAATGGTTTACTTTCAGCGAAACAAACGTCGGAGACTGCCTCAAAAGCAATTTTCTTAATTCTGCTTTAAATTGTAGGTATTATTTTCTTTTTTCTAGTATGTTTAAGGTTGTGTATTTAGGTTTTGGCGTCAAAGCTTTTGGTATCGTATATTTTATGACACTGTTGGTTAAGGATCCTCTAAGGAAATTTACGTTTTGATAAGGTTCTTAGCGGAGCTTAGAGATCGATCGTAACCAAACTTAAATTATTATTAAGCACATGGATGGTTTCTGCATCGAAATATGCAAAATATCTAGTATAATTTCTCACTTTACCGTATCACTAAATAAGCAGACGATAAATTTAAAATAATTGTCTTATTAATAAGATTGAAATTTAATTAGAATATAATGTTATCGGAAATTTGAAATAAAACAAACTAGCGATACTGTAAAGCAAATAAAAATTTGCTGCAGATAGGGAATGTAATAAAATGTATGTCATTCATTTGTTATTTAACCGTTGGAAAGCGTTAGAAATTTGAGATTGCAAAGGCTATTAGATGAAGAGATAAACGTTGGTATTGGATGTTTTGCCGTTTGCTCATGTCACAGGGTGCTTAAAGGAAAACGTTAATCTACGTGATATATTCACGCATACATGGGGGTAGATAGGGTAACAGATCCTTGCGCTTGATTTTATAACACTTTGTATCTTTCTCGGTAACGTACAAATGTTGATAGTTTTTGCAGGTATCTGTATGTTGTAGATAAAGTGATTGCTTGGCTACTTCATACACTAGCTGGATAGTATAGGTACCATCACTAAACCAACCAAATGTTTGATCATTTTGATAGAAAGTTATCTTTCAAATAAAATATAGGGTTGTTCGGAAAGTCATTTCGTTTTTTTTTGTGGAGATGAAAGACAGTTTTCGTATAATAAACAAATACTTTATTAAATTATATATTGACCGTTCTGGTCCAACACCTTTTGCCATCTTTCTGGTAGTAGCATAATTCCACGCTCATAAAATTTTTGGTCTTTGCTG